>NC_088217.1:10462509-10630009 GCF_036934945.1 Oncorhynchus masou masou
TCTCTATCTTTCCCTCTCTCTCTCTCTCTCTCTCTCCCCCTCTCTCTCTCTCTCTCTGTCTCTCTCTCTCTCTCTCTCTCGCTCTCTGTCTCTGTCTGTCTCTCTCTGTCTCTGTCTCTGTCTCTGTCTCTCTCTCTCTCTCTGTCTCTCTCTGTCTCTCTCTCTCACACACACTCCCTCCCCCTTTGACCCACAAGACTGTAGGGTGTAGCTGTCTGAGGCATCTTTCCTCTCTGTGCCTTTGGTTCAGTCAATGTTTCTCTGTATCTGTTGTCTCCATGACTGTGGTTGTCTTCCAATGATACTTGTCACCTGGATCTATGTTGTGTAGAATTCCTTAATAGTTTGGTTGGATAGAAGCCATATTCATTTACAAAATGTCTAATGTGACAGTTTTGCTTTACCTTTCACATACATCAAAAAGAAAAGCCCACCCTGTAAAAAGGATCTGTGCATCTATGTGTGTCTTGTAGAACATATTTTCACATGGCCAGGAACAAAACCTGGATATACTAATTAATATTGAACCAAACAACAGTGTCCCATCTCTGCCCCTCTCTTCCCCTTTTCTTTCTCTATCCTCTCCCTGTCTCTCTACCCTCCCTGTTTCTCCTCTCCCTGTCTCTCTACCCTCCCTGTCTCTCTACCCTCCCTGTCTCTCCTCTCCCTGTCTCTCCTCTCCCTGTCTCTCTACCCTCCCTGTCTCTCCTATCCCTGTCTCTCCTCTCCCTGTCTCTCTACCCTCCCTGTGTCTCCTCTCCCTGTCTCTCCTCTCCCTGCCTCTCTATCCTCTCCCTGTCTCTCCACCCTCCCTGTCTCTCCTATCCATGTCTCTCTACCCTCCCTGTCTCTCTACCCTCCCTGTCTCTCCTCTCCCTGTCTCTCCTCTCCCTGTCTCTCCTCTCCCTGTCTCTCTCCTCTCCCTGTCTCTCCTCTCCCTGTCTCTCTACCCTCCCTGTGTCTCCTCTCCCTGTCTCTCCTCTCCCTGCCTCTCTCCTCTCCCTGTCTCTCTAATCTCCCCGCCTCTCTCCTCTCCCTGTCTCTTCTCTCTCTCTCTCTCGCTCTCTCTCTCACTTCCCTCTCTCTCACCTCCCTCTCTCTCTCTCTCTCTCTCTCTCTCTCTACCCTCCCTGTCTCTCTACCCTCCCTGTCTCTCTACCCTCCCTGTTTCTCCTCTCCCTGTCTCTCCTCTCCCTGTCTCCCCTCTCCCTGTCTCTCTAATCTCCCTGTCTCTCTCCTCTCCCTGTCTCTCCTCTCCCTGTCTCTCTCCTCTCCCTGTCTCTCCTCTCCCTGTTTGTGTCTCACTTCCCTCTCTCTCTCTCTCTCTCTCTCTCTCTCATTTCCCTGTCTCTCTCTCCTCTCCCTGTCTCCCTCCTCTTCCTGTCTCTCCTCTCCCTGTTTGTCTCTCTCACTTCCCTCTCTCTCTCTCTCTCTCTCTCTCTCTCGCTCCCTCTCTCTCGCTCTCTCTCTCTCTTTCTCATCTCCCTGTCTCTCTCCTCTCCCTGTCTCTCCTCTCCCTGTTTGTCTCTCTCACTTCCCTCTCTCTCTGTCTCTCTCTCGCTCCCTCTCTCTCTCTCTCTCTCTCACGTCCCTCTCTCTCTCTCTCTCTCTCTCTCTCTCTCTCTCTCTCTCTCTCTCTCTTCCTCTCTCCCTCCCTGTCCCTGTCCCTGTACCATGTCCCCCTGTAGAGAGGGCACTCTGAAGCCAGGCGACCGTCTGATGAGTGTTGACGGGGTACCTCTCCACAGTGCCAACCACGGAGATGCCCTCACTGTGCTCAACCAGTGTGGTCAGGAGGCCCTTTTCCAGATCGAGTATGACGTCTCTATCATGGGTAAGAGAAACCATAGAGATATGATATACTCCATCAGAGAAAACTCTCCTGCAGAAATAAATAAGTAATAATTAAATAAATAAAATCATGTATACTGACTGTTCGTTGTCTGGCATCCAGACTGAATGTTTACTTTGTTTTATTTTTGTGTGTGTTTGTTTCACCTCACTGAAATGTTAAATGGAGTAATATTCATGGAGTAATATTCATGTAGTAATATTCATGGAGTAATATTCATGTAGTAATATTAATGTTGTAATATTCATGGGGTAATATTCATGGGGTAATATTCATGGGGTACTATTCATGTAGTAATATTCATATAGTAATATTCATGTAGTAATAGTCATATAGTAATATTCATGTAGTAATATTCATATAGTAAAATTCATGTAGTAATATTCATATAGTAATATTCATGTAGTAATATTCATGTAGTAATATTCATGTAGTAATATTCATGTAGTAATATTAATGTTGTAATATTCACGGGGTAATATTCATATAGTAATATTCATGTAGTAATATTCATATAGTAATATTCATGGGGTACTATTCATGGAGTACTATTCATGGGGTACTATTCATGTAGTAATATTTATATAGTAATATTCATGGAGTACTATTCACGGGGTAATATTCATATAGTAATATTCATATAGTAATATTCATGGGGTACTATTCATGGGGTACTATTCATGGAGTACTATTCATGGGTGTAACGGCGTTCTTCGTTTGTCGCAAGAAAGTCGGACCGAAATGCAGCGTGGTGGTTACTCATGTTTTTAATGAATGAATCGCGGTACATGAAATAACTGATACAAAATACAAAACAACAAAACGGAACGTGAAACCTAATTACAGCCTATCTGGTGAAACTACACAGAGACAGGAACAATCACCCACGAAATACACAGTGAAACCCAGGCTACCTAAATACGGTTCCCCATCAGAGACAACAAGAATCACCTGACTCTGATTGAGAACCGCCTCAGGCAGCCAAACCTAAACTAAACACACCCCTAATCAACCACAATCCCAATGCCTACAAAAAAAAAAACAATACGACAACACAATAACATAAACCCATGTCACACCCTGGCCTGACCAACTAATGAACTAAAACACAAAATACTAAGACCAAGGCGTGACAATGGGGTACTATTCATGTAGTAATATTTATATAGTAATATTCATGGAGTACTATTCATGTAGTAATATTCATGTAGTAATATTCATGTAGTAATATTCATGGAGTAATATTCATGTAGTAATATTCATGTAGTAATATTAATGTTGTAATATTCATGGGGTAATATTCATGGGGTACTATTCATGTAGTAATATTCATATAGTAATATTCATGTAGTAATATTCATATAGTAATATTCATGGGGTACTATTCATGTAGTAATATTCATATAGTAATATTCATGTAGTAATATTCATGGAGTAATATTCATGTAGTAATATTCATGGAGTAATATTCATGTAGTAATATTCATGTAGTAATATTCATGGGGTAGTATTCATGTAGTAATATTCATGTAGTAATATTCATGGAGTAATATTCATGGAGTAATATTCATGGAGTAATATTCATGTAGTAATATTCATGTAGTAATATTCATGTAGTAATATTCATGTAGTAATATTCATGGAGTAATATTCATGGAGTAATATTCATGGAGTAATATTCATGTAGTAATATTCATGTAGTAATATTCATGGGGTAATATTCATGGAGTAATATTAATGTAATAATATTCATGGGGTAATATTCATGGGGTAATATTCATGGGGTAATATTCATGGAGTAATATTCATGGGGTAATATTCATGTAGTAATATTCATGTAGTAATATTCATGGGGTAATATTCATGTAGTAATATTAATGTAATAATATTCATGGGGTAATATTCATGTAGTAATATTCATGGGGTAATATTCATGGAGTAATATTCATGGGGTAATATTCATGTAGTAATATTCATGTAGTAATATTCATGGGGTAATATTCATGTAGTAATATTCATGTAGTAATATTCATGGGGTAATATTCATGGGGTAATATTCATGGTAACATATGTCTTTCCTGGAGAGGGGCGTCTGGTAGACTTCAAATTCAGATTGAAAAAAAAAACTCTGCTCTGGAGAAACATTGTGTTCGATCTTCTCAGACAGAAGTCAAAAGTTAAGTGACAATCCTGCTCCTCTTTGTGGTAGGGAGTGCTCTCTCCTTGTTTTGTTTTAGTTGTGAATCTCAAATAGCAGGTTTTCTATCTGGCTGAGTGGCAGACTGGTGACCCTTCATCTCCTCTCAGTATTGAGGGTAAAGTGGCTACCCAGTGTTGCAAGTTGCAAAATAGATTTTTCCAGAACAATCTGTAACACCTTGCCAACAGCCCACCCTAGCGAGCCATGCCCACTAAGCCTGGAACAGGGAGAAGTACTCCCCCCAGTCTCCCTTCAGACAGGGTCCTCGGACATGGTAGAATTATGTACTGGGACTGGGTTCCAGGCAGACACAGTAGACTAACTCGTTCACAAAAGGTTGCGTGTTCTCTTCGTATATATAAAATCCGCTGAAAGTAAGCCCCCCTATTGGGGTACAGTGTGTGGTAAATGGTAAATACGCTTAGCTAGCTGCAGATCTGTGGTTAAAAAATTAGACAATGGAAACAGACGTTGTTGTCTTTTACTCCTCCAACAATCATTCCCTATCATCCAATATTACAACCAGCTACCACCACAGAATATTACAACCATCTACCACCACAGAATATTACAACCATCTACCACCACAGAATATTACAACCAACTACCACCACAGAATATTACAACGATCTACCACCACAGAATATTACAACCAACTACCACCACAGAATATTACAACCATCTACCACCACAGAATATTACAACCATCTACCACCACAGAATATTACAACCATCTACCACCACAGAATATTACAACCATCTACCACCACAGAATATTACAACCATCTACCACCACAGAATATTACAACCATCTACCACCACAGAATATTACAACCATCTACCACCACAGAATATTACAACCATCTACCACCACAGAATATTACAACCATCTACCACCACAGAATATTACAACCATCTACCACCACAGAATATTACAACCAACTACCACCACAGAATATTACAACCATCTACCACCACAGAATATTACAACCATCTACCACCACAGAATATTACAACCATCTACCACCACAGAATATTATAACCATCTACCACCACAGAATATTCCAACCAACTACCACCACAGAATATTACAACCATCTACCACCACAGAATATTACAACCAACTACCACCACAGAATATTACAACCATCTACCACCACAGAATATTACAACCATCTACCACCACAGAATATTACAACCATCTACCACCACAGAATATTACAACCATCTACCACCACAGAATATTACAACCATCTACCACCACAGAATATTATAACCATCTACCACCACAGAATATTCCAACCAACTACCACCACAGAATATTACAACCATCTACCACCACAGAATATTACAACCATCTACCACCACAGAATATTACAACCATCTACCACCACCGAATATTACAACCATCTACCACCACAGAATATTCCAACCAACTACCACCATAGAATATTCCAACCATCTACCACCACAGAATATTCCAACAAACTTTGAGTATAGTGTACAAAAGCATGAATCAATACCTGTATTTGCCTGGCTGTGGTACTGCTGGTTTTCATGCTTCCCCTCCAATCAGAGACTGAGTCAGACCTCTCTGGACAATTAATGACAATAATTGACCAATTATTTCCAGTTGAAAAAGGGAAGCAGCGGTACTTCTGTACCTCGAGGGCCTGAACCGAACTGCCCTGGACTATAATGGCTGATAATTGTCCCATGTTCCTGCTGTTAACTCCTGATTATAATAACTTTCTGGGAGGTGGACTCTGAATGCCATATCATTCTCACCATACAGTTGCAGGCACTAAAACATTGTTAAAACCCTGTACTGTGGAACAGCTTTTTTCTGACTAATTATCAAAAGGAAGTGCACGAGCATTGCATGAATATTGTGATAATTGTTCTACCAATACTACCGCAACTGTATTCAATTCAATCTTAATTTGTGCCTTTCAGATACTGTGATGAATGCATCTGGTCCCCTATTGGTGGAGATCGCCAAATCACCGGGGGCAGCTCTCGGTATCACCTTGACAACCGCCACCCACAGGAACAAACAGGTCATCGTCATCGACAGGATCAAAGCAGCTAGTGTGGTGGACAGGTGAGTTGACAGACCCACAGCTAGAGTGGTGAACAGGTGAGCTGTCAGACCCACAGCTAGTGTGGTAGACAGGTGAGTTGACAGACCCACAGCTAGTGTGGTAGACAGGTGAGCTGTCAGACCCACAGCTAGTGTGGTGGACAGGTGAGCTGTCAGACCCACAGCTAGTGTGGTGGACAGGTGAGCTGTCAGACCCACAGCTAGTGTGGTGGACAGGTGAAACATGGTCTTCTTACTGCATCCACAATCTGACAAACTGATCAACAGTCTCCCTGTCACAGATCAACAGTCTCCCTATCACAGATCAACAGTCTCCCTATCACAGATCGACAGTCTCCCTGTCACAGATCGACAGTCTCCCTGTCACAGATCGACAGTCTCCCTATCACAGATCGACAGTCTCCCTATCACAGATCGACAGTCTCCCTGTCACAGATCAACAGTCTCCCTGTCACAGATCAACAGTCTCCCTGTCACAGATCAACAGTCTCCCTGTCACAGATCAACAGTCTCCCTGTCACAGATCAACAGTCTCCCTATCACAGATCAACAGTCTCCCTATCACAGATCAACAGTCTCCCTATCACAGATCAACAGTCTCCCTGTCACAGATCAACAGTCTCCCTATCACAGATCAACAGTCTCCCTGTCACAGATCGACAGTCTCCCTGTCACAGATCAACAGTCTCCCTATCACAGATCAACAGTCTCCCTGTCACAGATCAACAGTCTCCCTGTCACAGATCAACAGTCTCCCTGTCACAGATCAACAGTCTCCCTGTCACAGATCAACAGTCTCCCTGTCACAGATCAACAGTCTCCCTGTCACAGATCAACAGTCTCCCTGTCACAGATCAACAGTCTCCCTGTCACAGATCAACAGTCTCCCTGTCACAGATCAACAGTCTCCCTATCACAGATCAACAGTCTCCCTATCACAGATCGACAGTCTCCCTGTCACAGATCAACAGTCTCCCTATCACAGATCAACAGTCTCCCTGTCACAGATCAACAGTCTCCCTATCACAGATCGACAGTCTCCCTGTCACAGATCGACAGTCTCCCTGTCACAGATCAACAGTCTCCCTATCACAGATCGACAGTCTCCCTATCACAGATCAACAGTCTCCCTGTCACAGATCAACAGTCTCCCTATCACAGATCAACAGTCTCCCTATCACAGATCAACAGTCTCCCTGTCACAGATCAACAGTCTCCCTGTCACAGATCAACAGTCTCCCTGTCACAGATCAACAGTCTCCCTATCACAGATCAACAGTCTCCCTATCACAGATCAACAGTCTCCCTATCACAGATCAACAGTCTCCCTATCACAGATCAACAGTCTCCCTATCACAGATCAACAGTCTCCCTATCACAGATCAACAGTCTCCCTATCACAGATCAACAGTCTCCCTGTCACAGATCAACAGTCTCCCTATCACATCATTTCATTCAACAGATACTGTATACAGTTCAGCAAAGCAGTGAGCAGCAGTGATTCAGGAGAGCACACTTACTCCTTCCCACCTCTCTCTCTCTCTATCTCTCTCAATTCAATTCAATTCAAGGGGCTTTATTGGCATGGGAATCATGTGTTAACATTGCCAAAGCAAGTGAAGTAGATAATATATAAAGTGAATATATAAAGTGAAATAAACAATACAAATTAACAGTAAACATTACACATACAGAAGTTTCAAAACAATAAAGACAATCCAAATGTCATATTATATATATACAGTGTTTTAACAATGTACAAATGGTTAAAGGACACAAGATAAAATAAATAAGCATAAATATGGGTTGTATTTACAATGGTGTTTGTTCTTCACTGGTTGCCCTTTTCTCGTGGCAACAGGTCACAAATCTTGCTGCTGTGATGGCACACTGTGGAATTTCACCCAGTAGATATGGGAGTTTTTCAAAATTGGATTTGTTTTGGAATTCTTTGTGGATCTGTGTAATCTGAGGGAAATATGTCTCTCTAATATGGTCATACATTGGGCAGGAGGTCTCTCTGTCTGTCTCTCTCCCTCCCTCTCTTTCTCTCTCTCTCTCTCTCTCTCTCTCTCTCTCTCTCTCTCTCTCTCTCTCTCTATCTATCAATTAAATTCAGTTCAATTCAACTCAAGGGGCTTTATTGCCATGGGTAAAATATGTTAACATCGCCAAAGCAAGTGAAATAGATAATATACAAAAGAGAAATAAACAATAAACAGTAAACATTACATTCACAGAAGTTCCAAAAGAATAAAGTAATTTCAAATGTCATATTATATATAAATACAGTGTTGTAATGATGTGCAAATGGTTAAAGTACAAAAGGGAAAATAAATAAACCTAAATATGGTTTGTATTTACAATGGTGTTTGTTCTTCACTGGTTGACCTTTTCTTGTGGCAACAGGTCACAAATCTTGCTGCTCTGATGGCACACTGTGGTATTTCACCCAGTAGATATGGGAGTTTATCAAATTGGGTTTGTTTTCGAATTCTTTGTGAATCTCTTTCTCTCTCCCCACTCTCACTCCCCCCCCCACCCTCACCCTCCTCTCTCTGTCTCCCTCTTACTCCTCCCCACCTGGCTCTCTGTCTCTCTCTTCCCACACTCCCCCCCCCCTCCACCACCACCTTCCTCCCTATGTATCAGGAGTGGAGCCCTCCATATAGGAGACCACATCCTGTCCATCGATGGGACCAGCACGGAGCACTGTTCAGTCCTGGAGGCCACACAGCTATTAGCCAGCACCTCAGACCAGGCCAAGCTAGAGATCCTCCCCGCCCACCACAGCAGACTGCCCAGCAAACCCCAGGACACTGGTGAGGACACGTTGATTTTACTGTCCATGTGGGGAACAAAGGAAACCCTATTTTCCCTAACCCCTAACCCTAAAACTAACCCCTAACCCTAAAACTAACCCTACCCGTAACCCTAACCTTAACCCTAACCTTAACCCCAATCTCCTAACCCTAAACCTAACCCCTAACCCTAAAACTAACCCCTAACCCTAAAACTAACCTTACCCTTAACCCTAACCTTAACCTTAACCCCAAACTCCTAAACCTAACCCCTAACCCTAAAACTAACCCCTAACCCTAAAACTAACCCTACCCTTAACCTTAACCCTAACATTAACCCCAAACTCCTAAACCTAACCCCTAACCCTAACCTTAACCCCAAACTCCTAAACCTAACCCCTAACCCTAACCCTAACCCCAAACTCCTAACCCTAACCTTAACCCCAAACTCCTAAACCTAACCCCTAACCCTAACCTTAACCCCAAACTCCTAACCCTAATCTCAAATCAAATCAAATCAAATTTTATTTGTCACATACACATGGTTAACAGATGTTAATGCGAGTGTAGCGAAATGCTTGTGCTTCCAGTTCCGACAATGCAGTAATAACCAACAAGTAATCTAACTAACAATTCCCAAACCAATTTCTTATACACAATGTAAGGGGATAAAGAATATGTACATAAAGATATGAATGAGTGATGGTGCAGAGCAGCATAGGCAAGATAGAGTAGATGGTATCGAGTACAGTATATACATATGAGATGAGTATGTAAACAAAGTGGCATAGTTAAAGTGGCTAGTGATACATGTATTACATAAGGATGCAGTAGATGATAGAGTACAGTATATACGTAAACACATGAGATGAATAATGTAGGGTATGTAAACATTATTTTAGGTAGCATTGTTTAAAGTGGCAAGTGATATATTTTACATCCTTTCCCATCAATTCCCATTATTGAAGTGGCTGGAGTTGAGTCAGTGTGTTGGCAGCAGCCACTCAATGTTAGTGGTTGCTGTTTAACAGTCTGATGGCCTTGAGATAGAAGCTGTTTTTCAGTCTCTCGGTCCCAGCTTTGATGCACCTGTACTGACCTCGCCTTCTGGATGATAGCGGGGTGAACAGGCAGTGGCTCGGGTGGGTGTTGTCCTTGATGATCTTTATGGCCTTCCTGTAACATCGGGTGGTGTAGGTGTCCTGGAGGGCAGGTAGTTTGCCCCCGGTGATACGTTGTGCAGACCTCACTACCCTCTGGAGAGCCTTACGGTTGTGGGCGGAGCAGTTGCCGTACCAGGGGGTGATACAGCCCGCCAGGATGCTCTCGATTGTGCATCTGTAGAAGTTTGTGAGTGCTTTTGGTGACAAGCCAAATTTCTTCAGCCTCCTGAGGTTGAAGAGGCGCTGCTGCGCCTTCTTCACGATGCTGTCTGTGTGAGTGGACCAGTTTGTCTGTGATGTGTATGCCGAGGAACTTAAAACTTACTACCCTCTCCACTACTGTTCCAACGATGTGGATAGGGTGGTGTTCCCTCTGCTGTTTCCTGAAGTCCACAATCATCTCCTTAGTTTTGTTGACGTTGAGTGTGAGGTTATTGTCCTTACACCACACTCCGAGGGCCCTCACCTCCTCCCTGTAGGCCATCTCGTCGTTGTTGGCAATCAAGCCTACCACTGTTGTGTCGTCCGCAAACTTGATGATTGAGTTGGAGGCGTGCGTTGCCGCGCAGTCATGGGTGAACAGGGAGTACAGGAGAGGGCTCAGAACGCACCCTTGTGGGGCCCCAGTGTTGAGGATCAGCGGGGTGGAGATGTTGTTGCCTACCCTCACCACCTGGGGGCGGCCCGTCAGGAAGTCCAGTACCCAGTTGCACAGGGCGGGGTCGAGACCCAGGGTCTCGAGCTTGATGACGAGCTTGGAGGGTACTATGGTGTTAAATGCCGAGCTGTAGTCGATGAACAGCATTCTCACATAGGTATTCTTCTTGTCCAGATGGGTTAGGGCAGTGTGCAGTGTGGTTGAGATTGCGTCGTCTGTGGACCTATTTGGGCGGTAAGCAAATTGGAGTGGGTCTAGGGTGTCAGGTAGGGTGGAGGTGATATGGTCCTTGACTACTCTCTCAAAGCACTTCATGATGACGGAAGTGAGTGCTACGGGGCGGTAGTCGTTTAGCTCAGTTACCTTAGCTTTCTTGGGAACAGAAACAATGGTGGCCCTCTTGAAGCATGTGGGAACAGCAGACTGGTATAGGGATTGATTGAATATGTCCGTAAACACACCAGCCAGCTGGTCTGCGCATGCTCTGAGGGCGCGGCTGGGGATGCCGTCTGGGCCTGCAGCCTTGCGAAGGTTAACACGTTTAAATGTTTTACTCACCTCGGCTGCAGTGACGGAGAGGCCGCATGTTTCCGTTGCAGGCCGTGTCAGTGGCACTGTATTGTCCTCAAAGCGGGCAAAAAGGTTATTTAGTCTGTCTGGGAGCAAGACATCCTGGTCCGTGACTGAGCTGGATTTCTTCTTGTAGTCTGTGATTGACTGTAGACCCTGCCACATACCTCTTGTGTCTGAGCCGTTGAATTGAGATTCTACTTTGTCTCTATACTGACGCTTAGCTTGTTTGATAGCCTTACGGAGGGAATAGCTGCACTGTTTGTATTCGGTCTTATTACCAGTCACCTTGCCCTGATTAAAAGCAGTGGTTCGCGCTTTCAGTATCACGTGAATGCTGCCATCAATCCACGGTTTCTGGTTAGGGAATGTTTTAATCGTTGCTATGGGAACGACATATTCAACGCACGTTCTAATGAACTTGCACACCGAATCAGCGTATTCGTCAATGTTGTTATTTGACGCAATACGAAACATGTCCCAGTCCACGTGATGGAAGCAGTCTTGGAGTGTGGAATCAGCTTGGTCGGACCAGCTTTGTTCAGACCTCAGCGTGGGAGCTTCTTGTTTTAGTTTCTGTCTGTAGGCAGGGATCAGCAAAATGGAGTCGTGGTCAGCTTTTCCGAAAGGGGGGCGGGGCAGGGCCTTATATGCATCGCAGAAGTTAGAATAACAGTGATCCAAGGTTTTGCCAGCCCTGGTGGCGCAATCGATATACTGATACATTTTAGGGAGTCTTTTTTTCAGATTAGCCTTGTTAAAATCCCCAGCTACAATGAATGCAGCCTCAGGATGTATGGATTCCAGTTTGCAAAGAGTCAAATAAAGTTCGTTCAGAGCCATCGATGTGTCTGCTTGGGGGGGAATATATACGGCTGTGATTATAATCGAAGAGAATTCTCTTGGTAAATAATGCGGTCTACATTTGATTGTGAGGAATTCTAAATCAGGTGAACAGAAGGATTTGAGTTCCTGTATGTTTCTGTGATCACACCACGTCTCGTTAGCCATAAGGCATACGCCCCCGCCCCTCTTCTTACCAGAAAGGTGTTTGTTTCTGTCGGCGCTCATGCATGGAGAAACCCGCTGGCTGCACCGCCTCCGAAAGCGTCTCTCCAGTGAGCCATGTTTCCGTGAAGCAAAGAACGTTACAGTCTCTGATGTCCCTCTGGAATGCTACCCTTGCTCGGATTTCATCAACCTTGTTGTCAAGAGACTGGACATTGGCGAGAAGAATGCTAGGAAGTAGGGCACGATGTGCCCGTCTCCGTAGTCTGACCAGAAGACCGCCTCGTTTCCCTCTTTTACGAAGTCATTTTTTGGGGTCGCCGGCTGGGATCCATTCTGTTGTCCTGGTTGAAAGGCAGAACACAGGATCCGCTTCGCGAAAGTTTATATTCTTGGTCGTACTGATGGTGAGTTGACGCTGATCTTATATTCAGTAGTTCTTCTCGACTGTATGTAATGAAACCTAAGATGACCTGGGGTACTAATGTAAGAAATAACAAGTAAAAAAACAAAAAACTGCATAGTTTCCTAGGAACGCGAAGCGAGGCGGCCATCTCTGTCGGCGCCGGAAGACCTTAACCCCAAACTCCTAAACCTAACCCCTAACCCTAACCTTAACCCCAAACTCCTAACCCCAAACTCCTAACCTTAACCCCAAACTCCTAAACCTGACCCCTGACCCCTAACCCCAAACCCTAATTGTAGCCCTAACTGTAAACCTAACCCCTGAGCCTAATATAGTATTGTTCCTATTGGTGACCTGCAAAATATCCACACTTGTCAGAGTTTTCCTTGTTTTACTATCCTTGTGAGGTCTTTTGGAACCTAAAATTATAGTAAAGTTAGACTATACACACACACACACACACACACAAACATACAGTCATCAGGGACAGTCCTGTGATCTAACTTGCCGTCAGTTGTTTTAATTAGCTGTGCTGAACTTAATGGTTCCCCATGAGTATTACATTGAGAACAAGATTTAATCAGAGATGCACATAGCCATAAAAAAATGCATAAAATCTCAGTCAGAGGTAGAAAACTGAGAGCCCTGCTACCGTGTAATATGTACAAAAAGCAAAGTGTTTGCATTTATAGCACAACCATGACATATTTCATGCATCCATTCCTGCTTTGGATGCTAACTATCTAAGACTAGAGCACATCAGACCTGAGCACATCAGACCAGAGCACATCAGACCTGAGCACATCAGACCAGAGCAGATCAGACCTGAGCACATCAGACCAGAGCACATCAGACCAGAGCACATCAGACCTGAGCACATCAGACCAGAGCACATCAGACTAGAGCACATCAGACTAGAGCAGACCAGACCAGAGCACATCAGACTAGAGCACATCACACCTGAGCACATCAGACCTGAGCACATCAGACCAGAGCACATCAGACCAGAGCACATCAGACTAGAGCAGACCAGACCAGAGCACATCAGACTAGAGCACATCAGACCTGAGCACATCAGACCAGAGCACATCAGACCAGAGCACATCAGACTAGAGCAGATCAGACTAGAGCACATCAGACCAGAGCACATCAGACTAGAGCAGATCAGACCTGAGCACATCAGACTAGAGCAGATCAGACTAGAGCACATCAGACTAGAGCACATCAGACCTGAGCAGACCAGACGATAGCACATCAGACCTGAGCACATCAGACCTGAGCACATCAGACCAGAGCACATCAGACCAGAGCACATCAGACTAGAGCAGATCAGACTAGAGCACATCAGACCAGAGCACATCAGACTAGAGCAGATCAGACCTGAGCACATCAGACCTGAGCACATCAGACCAGAGCACATCAGACAGGAGCACATCAGACTAGAGCACATCAGACTAGAGCACATCAGACCTGAGCACATCAGACTAGAGCAGACCAGACCAGAGCACATCAGACTAGAGCACATCAGACCTGAGCACATCAGACTTGAGCAGACCAGACCTGTAGCATGAGTCCAAATCAAAGTATGCGAAACGGAGCACGGTGTCACGCCCTGACCATAGAGAGCCTTTTATTCTCTATTTTGGTTAGGTCGGGGTGTGACTAGGGTGGGTGATCTAATGCATTTATTTCTATGTTGACCTGGTATGGTTCCCAATCAGAGGCAGCTGTTTATCATTGTCTCTAATTGGGGATCATATTTAGGCAGCCATTTCACCACTGTGTTTTGTGGGATCTTGTTTGTGTGTTGTTGCCTATGAGCACTGATTGTTTTTTGTGAGTTTCCTTTATTAAACATGTGGAACCCAAATCACGCTGCATGTTGGGCTGAGTATATTTCCAGTTCGTACGACGATTATGACACACGGACACTTTTCTTCACATTTCTTGAAATCAATGGCAGCCATTATTTGAGTTGAAGCGAGAGAAAATGAACTCAGACTTCGGAAATAAATGTTGCCCATTCACATCTCATATGTTGCCTGACTATAATATTGCATCTTGAAAACGTTAATAAATACATTCTGTGTTCATTTTGGCATGTTTACATGCCTACAATACCCACTGTAGTGTGCGTAGATTGCACACTATAAGCAAAAGGCAAAAGCATGAACTCGCTAACTGCTACTATTGACTAGCTAGCTTTCCACAAAGAATTTGTAGCTAGCTATCCACAAAGAATTGTTAGCTAGCTACCCATGATTAATTGGTAGCTAGCTACCCACAATTAATTGACATCTACGTTGCATAACATTAATTTAAGGTTATTTGTCTTTTTAACTGGCTGGTTAGCTAGATTATTACAATTCACATATAGCTACAGTATCTGTTAATTATGAAGTAAAACGTATGCTCTGTGTATATCTTGTTTCGTCTCTACTGTCATTGTCCTGACTGAAATAAGGTTCAGTGAATGAGAAGGTGCATCGTGAGGTAATACAATAGGGGGCGGTGCATCGTGAGGTAATACAATAGGGGGCGGTGCATCGTGAGGTAATACAATAGGGGGAGGTGCATCGTGAGGTAATACAATAGGGGGCGGTGCATCGTGAGGTAATAAAATAGGGGGCGGTGCATCGTGAGGTAATACAATAGGGGGAGGTGCATCGTGAGGTAATACAATAGGGGGAGGTGCATCGTGAGGTAATACAATAGGGGGAGGTGCATCGTGAGGTAATACAATAGGGGGAGGTGCATCGTGAGGTAATACAATAGGGGGAGGTGCATCGTGAGGTAATACAATAGGGGGAGGAGCATCATGAGGTAATACAATAGGGGGAGATGCATCGTGAGGTAATACAATAGGGGGAGGTGCATCGTGAGGTAATACAATAGGGGGAGGTGCATTGTGAGGTAATACAATAGGGGGAGGTGCATCATGAGGTAATACAATAGGGGGAGGTGCATCATGAGGTAATACAATAGGGGGACTGCATCACAAATGTCATGTTTTATGTGTTCTCCACACTCTCGTCCTCACAAGAACGTACTCAAGAGAACGTCCTCTGAGAATTCACTTGGAGCACGAGAGTGTGGAGCACGGTAGTATGCATACTGAGAAACATCCAGGGTCTATTCTACAGTTTTCATGAGCTTGAACACAGGGTAGATACTACAGGGTTGATACTACAGGGTAGCTCATATAGGATAGAGACTACAGGGTAGATACTACAGGGTACTACAGGGTAGATACTACAGGGTAGATACTACAGGGTACTACAGGGTAGAGACTACAGGGTACTGCAGGGTAGAGACTACAGGGTACTACAGGGTATTACAGGGTACTACAGGGTAGATACTACAGGGTAGATACTACAGGGTACTACAGGGTAGATACCACAGGGTAGATACCACAGGGTAGATACTACAGGGTACTACAGGGTAGATACTACAGGGTAGATACTACAGGGTAGATACTATAGGGTAGAGACTACAGGGTAGATACTACAGGGTACTACAGGGTAGATACTACAGGGTACTACAGGGTAGATACTACAGGGTAGCTACTATAGGGTAGAGACTACAGGGTAGATACTACAGGGTACTACAGGGTAGATACTACATGGTAGATACTACAGGGTACTACAGGGTAGAGACTACAGGGTAGATACTACAGGTTACTACAGGGTAGATACTACAGGGTAGATACTACAGGGTAGGTACTACAGGGTAGATACTACAGGGCAGGTACTACAGGGTAGATACTACAGGGTACTACAGGATAGATACTACAGGGTACTACAGGGTAGATACTACAGGGTACATCAGGGCAGATACTACAGGGTACTACAGGGTAGATACTACAGGATAGAGACTACAGGGTGGGTACTACAGGGTACTACAGGGTAGATACTACAGGGTAGACACTACAGGGTACTACAGGGTAGATACTAGAGGGTAGATACTACAGGGTAGACACTTCAGGGTAGAAACTACAGGGTAGATACTACAGGGTAGAAACTACAGGGTAGATACTACAGGGTAGATACTACAGGGTAGACACTACAGGGTACTACAGGGTAGATACTACAGGGTACTACAGGGTAGGTACTACAGGGTAGATACTACAGGGTAGGTACTACAGGGTAGGAACTACAGGGTAGATACTACAGGGAAGGGACTACAGGGTAGACACTTCAGGGTAGCTACTACAGAGTAGATACTACAGGGCACTACGGGGTAGATACTACAGGGTACTACAGGGTAGATACTACAGGGTAGACACTACAGGGTAGATACTACAGGGTAGGTACTACAGGGTAGAGACTACAGTGTAGATACTACATGGTAGATACTACAGGGTACTACAGGGTAGATACTACGGGGTAGATACTACGGGGTACTACAGGGTAGATACTACAGGGTAGCTACTACAGTGTAGATACTACAGGGTAGATACTACAGGGTAGACACTACAGGGTAGATACTACAGGGTAAAGACTACAGGGTACTACAGGGTAGACACTACAGGGTACTACAGGGTAGATACTACAGGGTACTACAGGGTAGGTACTACAGGGTAGATACTACAGGGTAGGAACTACAGGGTAGATACTACAGGGTAGGTACTACAGGGTAGACACTACAGGGTAGATACTACAGGGTATATACTACAGGGTACTACAGGGTAGATACTACAGGGTACTACAGGGTAGATACTACAGGGTACTACAGGGTAGATACTACAGGGTACTACAGGGTAGATACTACAGGGTACTACAGGGTAGACTCTACAGGGTACTACAGGGTAGATACTACAGGGTACTACAGGGTATATACTACAGGGTACTACAGGGTAGGTACTACAGGGTAGATACTACAGGGTACTACAGAGTAGACTCTACAGGGTACTACAGGGTAGATACTACAGGGTACTACAGGGTAGATACTACAGGGTACTACAGGGTAGATACTACAGGGTACTACAGGGTAGATACTACAGGGTAGATACTACAGGGTACTACAGGGTAGACTCTACAGGGTACTACAGGGTTGATACTACAGGGTACTACAGGGTATATACTACAGGGTACTACAGGGTAGGTACTACAGGGTAGATACTACAGGGTACTACAGGGTAGACTCTACAGGGTACTACAGGGTAGATACTACAGGGTACTACAGGGTAGACTCTACAGGGTACTACAGGGTAGATACTACAGGGTACTACAGGGTAGACTCTACAGGGTACTACAGGGTAGATACTACAGGGTACTACAGGGTAGACTCTACAGGGTACTACAGGGTAGATACTACAGGGTACTACAGGGTAGACTCTACAGGGTACTACAGGGTAGATACTACAGGGTACTACAGGGTAGATACTACAGGGTTGTGTGATTACGTGATGACAACCTCCATTTCCCTGTTAGCTGTTGGTGTTCAGGTTATTTGTTTCAGTCCTGTCTTCTCTAACATCCACAACACAAATCAGAGCAGTGATATAACTTCAAACCATGAACGGTGTCCTTCTCACCTCATAGTTGATTAAACGTTTGACGTCGCCTTAAAAAAAAAAGACTGTTCTAATCTTCTTATGAGATTTGAGCTTTCAACTGTCACTTCAGCATGTGTAGCTGACTCCCTGGTCATCATATCTGGCTGGTGTAGTCACTCTCACAATGGGGAGTGTGTGTGTGTGTGTGTGTGTGTGTGTGTGTGTGTGTGTGTGTGTGTGTGTGTGTGTGTGTGTGTGTGTGTGTGTGTGTGTGTGTGTGTGTGTGTGTGTGTGTGTGTGTGTGTGTGTGTGTGTGTGTGTGTGTGTGTGTGTGTGTGTGTTCGTTTGTATGTATGTGTGTGTTCCCAGAGAATCCTACAGTAGCTCCCACTACCAGATGAGCTTACCCTGAGCTGCAGAGCAGAGCAGCAAGGCAGGATTAGCACTCACTGGATTGGCTGGTTTATAACCAAAATAAATAACACTCCTTTCCAAAGTTCTGTTTTCTCCTTGGCTTTCATGAGAGAGTTAAAACCTTGAGGATTCATATCTCCACTACTGTAGCAGCCGCTGTCACTACCGCTGTATCCTACTAGGGGAGAATGTACTGTGTGTGTGTGTGTGTGTGTGTGTGTGCGTGCGTGCGTGTGTGTGTGAGTGTGTGTGTGCGTGTGCACATGCATGTGTGTTTGCTTGTGTGCATGCTTTCTTGCGTAAGTGTGTTTGTGTGTGTGTGTGTGTGTGTGTACGCGTGTGTGTGTTTGCGTGTGTGTGTGTGTTTGACCTAATTTAGAGAAGCCATACTGAGAAAGTGAGAGAGGGAGAGAGGGAAAACATTCCATTGATTTCAACGCATCCTCTCCTAATGTTTTAAAGCTACTTATTTGTATCCTCCCTTAATGTGACATCACTTCCCCCTACAGTATTACACCACGATGCAGGGCCTTCGGAAAGATTTCAGGCCCCTTGAAACCGAGCCAAGAGGTCGAAGGAATTGTCCTTAGAGCTCCGAGACACAGTATGTCGAGGCATAGATCTGGGGAAGGGTACCTAAACAATTCTGCAGCATTGAAGGTACCCAAGAACACAGTGGCCTCCATCATTCTTAAATGGAAGAAGTTTGGAACCACCAATACTCTTCCTAGAGCTAGCCGCCAGGTCTAACTGAACAATCTTGGCAGAAGAGCCTTGGTCAGGGAGGTGACCAGAACCCAATGGTCACTCTGACCGAGCTCTAGAGTTCCTCTGCGGAGATGGGAGAACCTTCCAGAAGGACAACCATCTCTGCAGGCCTTTATGGTAGAGTGGCCAGACGGAAGCCACTCCTCAGTAAAGACATGACAGCCCGCTTGGAGTTTGTCAAAAGGCACCTAAAGTCTGGAGAAAACCTGGCACCATCCCTACGGTGAAGCATGGTGGTGGCAGCATCATGCTGTGGGGATGTTTTTCCAGAGGCAGGGACTGTGAGACTAGTGAGGATCGAGGGAAAGATGAACAGAGCAAAGTACATAGATATCTTTGATGATAACCTGCTTCAGAGCGCTCAGGTCATCAGACTGGGGCAAAGGTTCACCTTCCAACAGGACACCGACCCTAAGCACACAGACAAGATAACGCAGGAGTGGTCTCTAAATGTCCTTGAGTGGCCCAGCCAGAGCCCGGACTTGAACCCAATCGAACATCTCTGGAGAGACCTGAAAATAGCTGTTCAGCAACGCTCCCCATCCAACCTGACAGAACATGAGAGGATCTGCAGAGAAGAATGGGAGAAACTCCCCAAATACAGGCGTGCCAAGCTGGTAATGTCATACCCAAGAAGACTTGTAACTGCTGCCAAAAGTGCTTCAGTAAAGTTCTGAGTAAAACGTATGAACATGTGGTATTTCACATTTTTATTTGTAATAAATGGGCAAAAATGTCTAAAAACCTGTTTTCGCTTTGTAATTATGGGATATTGTGATGTCATTATGGGGTATTGTGATGTCATTATGGGGTATTGTGATGTCATTGTGGGGTACTGTGATGTCATTCGGGGGTATTGCATGTAGATTTAACTTGCGTACGTATTATCTTTTTTAGAATAAGGCTGTAATGTAACAAAATGTGGAAAAAGTCAAGGAGTCTGAATTCTTTCCGAATGTACTGTACACCACAGCTCAGTGATTACATATATGAATCATTGTCATGTTTTAATGTATTGGTCTAATTAACAGCATCAACCCATTTAAACCCATTGGTTACAATAGTGAAGAAAAACAGACTCTAGAGAAAGTTAAACTTGTACTCATCAACAAACAAGTCAGTGTTTAGTATGATTTGGAGAAGTTTCATATGATTTCTCAAAATGGCCGCAAGACCGCAAGCATAAATCTCTAAGGTGTACTTAAAAAAATGTTTTAAAAAAACATTGTTGACATGTTTTAAATATTTTATTTGTAAATATGTTTAAAGTGTCTAGTTTACATATGTGCCTACATTTTTTCAATACGTTGAATCTATGATGCTTGTGGTATACGAAAATATGTTAGCGGTCACATTTGTGACCCATGGCAAAATACAGTGGCTCGAACAGTGCCAGTCTAAAGTTTGGACACACCTATTCATGCCAGGGTTTTTCTTTAATGTTTTAAATCAGCAAGTGATTCCTGCATACAGTAGCTATAAAATCTGACTGTTAGCATGTGGGTGTTAGGGTTCCCTAACCCTATGGGGTATGTTAGCATGTGGGTGTTAGGGTTCCCTAACCCTATGGGGTATGTTAGCATGTGGGTGTTAGGGTTCCCTAACCCTATGGGGTATGTTAGCATGTGGGTGTTAGGGTTCCCTAACCCTATGGGGTATGTTAGCATGTGGGTGTTAGGGTTCCCTAACCCTATGGGGTAACATGGCAGGGGGGTGTAGGTCATTAGGGTATATAGATATTGGGGCTGATGAATAGAGTTAAATGTATGTTCATTTTATTATAGGCATAGCAATGTATTTTCCCATCGGTCACAATGGTAACCGAGAATAAAACTACTCTATAGTGTGCTCATCAATACATTATGTTTTCTAGAAGCATTTATAACTTGTAGTTTGTTTTAAAATGGGACTCTTATACTCCCTCCTCCCAGTGCCTATCTTGTAAATAAAGGCATTACATTGACATCAGGTGGTCTACTCACACAGTTGGCTAATGAGACAATGAATGAAGCCCTATGAAACGCCAGTTCTATTGCATTGTACTGTCCCTGAGGTGTTTCTTCATCTCCTCACATCATTAATAATGCCAATGCTAAATCCCTCTTTAATAGACCTGTGAGGTCTGCTCCTGTCCTGTTACTGAGATAATGGCCTTAATACGAAGTGATTGGAAAATGAATTGTTATGTGGAACAATGCCAGAGCTCACTAGGACTAACTAATGCAGTCCCTGTCTGTCTGAAGACATAGGCACACTGGTAATTACAAGGAGGGAGAGAGAGAGCGAGAGAGAGGGGGAGAGAGAGGGAAAGGGAGAGAGAGAGAGTGGGGGGGAGAGGGAGAGAGAGAGAGAGAAAGAGGGGGAGAGAGAGGGAAAGGGAGAGAGAGAGAGTGGGGGAGGAGAGGGAGAGAGAGAGAGAGAGGGGGGGGGAGAGGGAGAGGGAGAGAGAGAGAGAGAGAGTGGGGAGAGAGAGGGGAAGAGAGAGAGAGAGGCGGAGAGAGGGGGAGAGAGAGAGCGGCAGAGAGAGGGAGAGAAAGAGAGTGTGAGAGAGAGAGTAAAGAGAGGAAGATGGGGCTAAGCCTGTCTTCATTTAATCTTTTATAACAGAACAGAGCAGAACAGAGTAGCGCCCGAAAAGCATGCCACACATTGGCTGTAGAGCCACTGCCACTGCCAGAGCCAGATTAATTAATAACCTGATTAATAAAATAAAACATCTATGTGTTTCTGTGCAGTGAAATGGACATTTAACTCTATACTACTAGACTACTACTAGACTACTACTATACTACTGGACTACTACTAGGCTACCACTATACTACTAGGCTACCACTATACTACTAGACTACTACTAGACTACTACTAGACCACTACTATACTACTGGACTTCTACTAGGCTACCACTATACTACTAGACTACCACTATGCTACTAGACTACAGCCAGACTACGACTATACTACTATACTACTACTAGACTATGACTATACTACCATACCACTACTATACTACTACTGTACCACTACTAGACTACCACTAGACTATGGCTACACTACTAGACTACTGCTAGACCAATACTAGACTACTACTAGACTACTACCAGACAACTACTATACTACTGGTCTACTACTAGACTACTACTAGACTACTACTATACTACTGGTCTGCTACTAGACTACTGCTCTACTACTAGACTACTGCTATACTACTACTATACCACTAGACTACTACTATACTATTACTAGACTACTACTATACTACCACTAGACTACTACTAGACTACTACTATACTACTGGTCTGCTACTATACTACTGCCGTACTACTAGACTACTACTATACTATTACTAGACTACTACTATACTACCACTAGACTACTACTATACTACTGGTCTGCTACTAGACTACTGCTAGACTACTAGACTACTGCTATACTACTAGACTACTACTAGACTACTGCTATACTACTAGACTACTACTAGACTACTGCTATACTATTACTAGACTACTACTATACTACTGGTCTGCTACTAGACTACTACTAGACTATTACTAGACTACTACTAGACTACTGCTAGACTACTACTAGACTACTACTAGACTTCTACTATACTACTGGTCTGCTACTAGACTACTACTAGACTATTACTAGACTACTGCTAGACTACTACTAGACTACTACTAGACTACTACTATACTACTGGTCTGCTACTAGACTACTACTAGACTATTACTAGACTACTACTAGACTACTGCTAGACTACTACTAGACTACTACTAGACTACTACTATACTACTGGTCTGCTACTAGACTACTGCTAGACTACTACTAGACTACTACTAGACTACTACTATACTACTGGTCTGCTACTAGACTACTGCTAGACTACTACTAGACTACTACTAGACTACTACTATACTACTGGTCTGCTACTAGACTACTACTAGACTATTACTAGACTACTACACGACTACCATACTACTACTATACTACTTGTCTGCTACTAGACTACTACTAGACTATTACTAGACTTCTATACTACTACCATACTACTACTATACTACTGGTCTGCTACTAGACTACTGCTAGACTACTACTAGACTACTACACGACTACCATACTACTACTATACTACTGGGAATCTACTATACTACTACTATACTACTACTAGACTACAATACTACTACACAACTACCATCTATTACTATACTACTACCATACTACTACTATACTACTGGGAATCTACTATACTACTACTATACTACTACTAGACTACAAGACTACTACACGACTACCATCTACTACTATACTACTACCATACTACTAATATACTGCTGGGAATATACTATACTACTACTAGACTACTACTATACTACTGGGAATCTACTATACTACCACTATACTACTAATAGACTGCTACTTCTCTCCTCTTCTTCCACTCTGTGTTTCAGTGAAGGTTCAGAAGAGTGACAACCCCCACTCGTGGGACCCCTGTGTGAACTACTGCCCGCCCCAGCACCCGTCCTCTCACTGTAAGACAAACACCTGGACCACCTCCTCCAACCCCTCCAGCACACAGGAATATTGCAAATGTAAGTATCGCCTCTGCTTCTGTTTCTACATCGGTCTGTGTCTGTGCTGTGTCTGGTCTGTGCCGTGTCTGGTCTGTGCTGTGTCTGGTCTGTGCCGTGTCTGGTCTGTGTCTGTGCTGTGTCTGGTCTGTGCCGTGTGTGCCATACCTTTAAATTAAATTTAAATTAAGCTATACCCTGTGTCTGTGTCTGGTCTGTGTCTGGTCTGTGTCTGGTCTGTGTCTGGTCTGTGTCTGGTCTGTGTCTGGTCTGTGTCTGGTCTGTGTCTGGTCTGTGTCTGGTCTGGTCTGTGTCTGGTCTGTGTCTGGTCTGTGTCTGGTCTGTGTCTGGTCTGTGTCTGGTCTGTGTCTGGTCTGTGTCTGGTCTGGTCTGTGTCTGGTCTGTGTCTGGTCTGTGTCTGGTCTGTGTCTGGTTTGTGTCTGTGTCTGTGTCTGTGTCTGGTTTGTGTCTGTGTCTGGTCTGTGTCTGGTCTGGTCTGGTCTGTGTCTGGTCTGGTCTGTGTCTGGTATGTGTCTGGTCTGGTATGTGTCTGGTCTGTGTCTGGTCTGTGTCTGGTATGTGTCTGGTCTGGTATGTGTCTGGTCTGTGTCTGGTCTGTGTCTGGTCTGTGCTGTGTCTGTGCTGTGTCTGGTATGTGTCTGGTCTGTGTCTGGTCTGTGTCTGGTCTGTGTCTGGTCTGGTCTGTGTCTGGTATGTGTCTGGTCTGTGTCTGGTCTGTGTCTGGTCTGTGCTGTGTCTGGTCTGTGTCTGGTCTGTGTCTGGTCTGTGTCTGGTCTGTGTCTGTGTCTGGTCTGGTCTGTGTCTGGTCTGTGTCTGGTCTGTGTCTGGTCTGGTCTGTGTCTGGTCTGTGTCTGGTCTGGTCTGGTCTGTGTCTGTGTCTGGTCTGTGTCTGGTCTGTGTCTGGTCTGGTCTGTGTCTGTGTCTGTGTCTGGTCTGTGTCTGTGTCTGGTCTGTGTCTGGTCTGTGCTGTGTCTGTGTCTGGTCTGGTCTGGTCTGTGTCTGGTCTGGTCTGTGTCTGGTATGTGTCTGTGTCTGTGTCTGGTCTGTGTCTGGTCTGTGTCTGGTCTGGTCTGTGTCTGGTCTGTGTCTGGTCTGTGTCTGGTCTGGTCTGTGTCTGGTCTGTGTCTGGTCTGTGTCTGGTCTGTGTCTGGTCTGGTCTGTGTCTGGTCTGTGTCTGGTCTGTGTCTGTGTGTGGTCTGTGTCTGGTCTGTGTCTGGTCTGGTCTGTGTCTGTGTCTGTGTCTGGTCTGTGTCTGTGTCTGGTCTGTGTCTGGTCTGTGCTGTGTCTGTGTCTGGTCTGGTCTGGTCTGTGTCTGGTCTGGTCTGTGTCTGGTCTGTGTCTGTGTCTGTGTCTGGTCTGTGTCTGGTCTGTGTCTGGTCTGGTCTGTGTCTGGTCTGTGTCTGGTCTGTGTCTGGTCTGTGTCTGGTCTGGTCTGTGTTGTGTCTGTGTCTGGTCTGTGTCTGGTCTGTGCTGATTCTGTGTCTGTGTCTGTGTCTGTGTCTGTGTCTGTGTCTGGTCTGTGTTGTGTCTGTGTCTGGTCTGTGCTGTGCCTGTCTTAGTCCTAGTGTCCACCAAGAGTCAGTATCTAGGATGACTTTAGTCTCTCTATCTCCCTACTGCCCTAGTGTCCACCAAGAGTCCGTATCTATGTGACTTTAGTCTCTCTATCTCCCTCAATTCAATTCAATTCAGTTCAATTTGCTTTATTGGCATGACGTAACAATGTACATTTTGCCAAAGCTTATTTTGGATATTTACAATATGAAAATAATAAGAATCAAAATTGTCAACAGAACGACAGTAACAACAAGTAACCAAGGGTCAAAATAACCATACATTCAACAATAACAATAAGCATACAGTAGAGGACATGTGGAGGTTGATTGGTCTGTCAGACACTGTCCCTCATCTTATGGCAGGCAGCAATGTAGTGCGCTGCCAACCCACAGCTCTCTGCGTCCTCCCCCAACAGTAGCCTATTCTCATCAGAGAGGTCTTTGAAACCTTGAACAAGGGTTTCAAATTTGGGGAAATGGCACTCTCTAATTGTTTTATATTTTTTACATTTTGTCAGGAAATGCAGCTCTCTCTCTCTCTCTCTCTCTCTCTCTCTCTCTCTCTCTCTCTCTCTCTCCAGCCCTAGTGTCGACCAACTTCTCCCCCGGTTCCACCACCACCACCACATCAGGCCCTGGGTCGACCAGCCAGATCTCCAGTACGCTGCCCCGTACAGCCGTCCCCATGAGTCCACGCAACTCCATGATGAAGAGACGGCAGAGGAAAAAAGAGCATAAGAGCTCATGTTCGTACTGTATGGTCTTCAAATCCCTCCCCCATTACAATACCCTATCCACTATGGTACAGGTGTAGGATCTTCATTTGATCAACTTTTTGTAGGTAAACTTTAAAACTTGTAGGGTTTTTGAGGTTGAAAAAGGCTTCTGAAGTTTGTATTTTCACATTTAAAAGTTAATATTAACTCATATCCAAATACTGAGGTTGACTCGTCATATTTGTGGCCAAAGCATAAATTGGAGGAAAAAAATCAACTTTAAAAAAAAAACACTATTTCACTTCACATTGTAAGTAATTATAGATTAATATTTCAAAGATATCTGGAAAACACTGGGCAGTGTTTAAAGAAAAATGTATCAAACCTTGCAGGATTATTTTCCTGCCGTAGCAAACTGGCTCAAGTTAAGATCCTACATCTGTAGTTTGGATAATATCATACTGCTCAGTGTGCTGTTATTTCCACCATGTTCATTTAGTTGATGTAATCATGCTGGTTCTGTTTTCCATAGTTTAATACTATGCGGGTGTTGTGTTTGTCTTTGCTCTGGTGATTCTATTTAATCCATATTTGATTTACTCTTGATATGCCCAACCCTCATCCTGGGAGCTACCCTCTCACAGGATGTTCTGCAAATGTTTTGCTAGTGACCTTACCAGGACCCTTCATTAGGTGAATCAGGTGTTTTACTGCAGGGTTGAAACAACACCCTGCACACCTAGTTGCTTTCCAGGAGTAGAGATGGTCATTCCTGATAGGGTAGATAGTGTGTGTTCTGTCTGAAATCGCTCTCTCTCTCTCAATTCGCTTTATTGACATGACGTAACAATGTAGATATTGTCAAAGTGTCACGTTCGTCGTATACATAATGATCGGACCAAGGCGCAGCGTGAGTAGAGTTACACATATTTATTAAAGTGAGCCTTCAAAAAAAATAAAAAATAATAATAATAATAAAAGAACTTGCATTTCATAGCGCACATTAGCACTAAACCTAAAACGAAACAATATCCCACAACACAGGTGGGAAAAGGACCCCACTACGTATCATCCCCAATTAGAGGCAACGATCATCAGCTGCCTCCAATCGGGAACCATATTCACACCAACATAGAAATTCAAGAGTAGAACACCCCCTAGTCACACTCTGACCTACTGCTCTACTCTGACCTACTGCTCTCTATGGTCAGGGCGTGACACAAAGCTTACTTTGGATATTTACAATATGAAAATAATAAGAATCAAAATTGTCAACATGACAAGAGTAACAACAATAACCAAGGGTCAAAATAACCATACATTCAACAATAACAATAAGCATACAGTAGAGGACATGTGCAGATTGATTGGTCTGTCAGACACTGTCCCTCATCTTATGGCAGGCAGCAATGTAGTGCGCTGCCAACCCACAGCTCTCTGCGTCCTCCCCCAACAGTAGCCTATTCTCATCAGAGAGGTCTTTGAAACCTTGAATAAGTGTGTCAAATTTGGGGAAATGACACTCTCTAATTGTTTTATATTGTTGACATTTTGTCAGGAAATGCAGCTCCATCTCAGGTTCTGTTGTTGTGCAGTGGTTGCACAGCCTTTCCTCTACAGGGAGCCAGGTTCTGCTGTTGTGCAGTGGTTGTACAGCCTTTCCTCTACAGGGAGCCAGGTTCTGCTGTTGTACAGTGGTTGCACAGCCTTTCCTCTACAGGGAGCCAGGTTCTGCTGTTGTGCAGTGGTTGCACAGCCTTTCCTCTACAGGGAGCCAGGTTTTCCTGTGTCTACCCTTCTCATTGGCAAGGTTGTGCTCACTGAGCCTGTATTTTGTCAAGGTTTTTCTAAGGTTTTGATCAGTAACCATGGTCAAATAGTTTGCCACGGTGTACTGTCGATTTAGGGCCAGATAGAACTGCATTTGGCTTTGTGCTTGTGCTTATGTTTCCCAATAAGCAATGTAGTTTTGTTTTGACTGTGTTGTAATTTGTTTTATTCTGATTGATTGGATGTTCTGGTCCTGAGGCTTCAATGTGTTAGTAGAACAAGTTAGTGAACTCAGCCCCAGGACCAGCTGGATGAGGGGACTCTTTTCTTTGCTCAACTCTTGGCATTCCCTGATCCACCTCTACGCAGACGACACCATTCTATATACTTCCGGCCCGTCCTTGGACACTGTGCTATCTAACCTCCAAACGAGCTTCAATGCCATACAACACTCCTTCCGTGGCCTCCAACTGCTCTTAAACGCTAGTAAAACCAAATGCATGCTTTTCAACCGATCGCTGCCTGCACCCGCATGCCCGACGAGCATCACCACCCTGGATGGTTCCGACCTTGAATATGTGGACATCTATAAGTACCTAGGTGTCTGGCTAGACTGTAAACTCTCCTTCCAGACTCATATCAAACATCTCCAATCGAAAATCAAATCAAGAGTCGGCTTTCTATTCCGCAACAAAGCCTCCTTCACTCACGCCGCCAAACTTACCCTAGTAAAACTGACTATCCTACCGATCCTCGACTTCGGCGACGTCATCTACAAAATTGCTTCCAACACTCTACTCAGCAAACTGGATGCAGTTTACCACAGTGCCATCCGTTTTGTCACTAAAGCACCTTATACCACCCACCACTGCGACTTGTATGCTCTAGTCGGCTGGCCCTCGCTACATATTCGTCGCCAGACCCACTGGCTCCAGGTCATCTACAAGTCCATGCTAGGTAAAGCTCCGCCTTATCTCAGTTCACTGGTCACGATGGCAACACCCATCCGTAGCACGCGCTCCAGCAGGTGTATCTCACTGATCATCCCTAAAGCCAACACCTCATTTGGCCGCCTTTCGTTCCAGTACTCTGCTGCCTGTGACTGGAACGAATTGCAAAAATCCCTGAAGTTGGAGACTTTTATCTCCCTCACCAACTTCAAACATCTGCTATCTGAGCAGCTAACCGATCGCTGCAGCTCTACATAGTCTAGGGGTAAATAGCCCACCCATTTTCACCTACCTCATCCCCATACTGTTTTTATTTATTTACTTTTCTGCTCTTTTGCACACCATTATCTCTACCTGTACATGACCATCTGATCATTTATCACTCCAGTGTTAATCTGCAATATTGTAATTATTCGCCTACCTCCTCATGCCTTTTGCACACAATGTATATAGACTCCCCTTTTTTTTCTACTGTGTTATTGACTTGTTAATTGTTTACTCCATGTGTAACTCTGTGTTGTCTGTTCACACTGCTATGCTTTATCTTGGCCAGGTCGCAGTTGCAAATGAGAACTTGTTCTCAGCTAGCCTACCTGGTTAAATAAAGGTGAAATAAAATAATGGTAATGATATTATTAGTGGATATTGGCCTAATTCTGCCCTGCATGCATTGTTTGTAGTTTTCCTCTGGACATGTAGGAGAATCTTACATAGCTCTGCATGCAGGATTTCAATGGGGTGTTTGTCCCATTTGATGAAATCTTGTTTTGCAAGTGGACCCCACACCTCACTGCCATAAAGTACAATTGGTTCAATGACACATTCAATTAGTTTTAGCCAAATTGTAATAGTTATTTAAATTGAAATTTGTTTTTTAATGGTGTAGAATGCCATCTCTCTCTCTCTCTTTCTTTTCTCTCTCTCTCTTTCTCTCTCTCTCTCTCTCTCTCTCTCTCTCTCTCTCTCTCTCTCTCTCTCTCTCTCTCTCTCTCTCTCTCTCTCTCTCTCTCTCTCTCTCTCTCTCTCTCTCTCTCTCTCTCTCTCCAGCTGTGTCACTGGCATCCAGTACAGTGGGTCCTGGTGGTCAGATCGTCCACACAGAGAGCAGTGAGATCACCCTGAGAGGAGACCCTCTAAACGGCTTTGGGGTCCAGCTACAGGGAGGCATCTTTGCTACAGAGACCCTCTCTGCTCCACCGCTCATACGTTTCATAGAGCCAGACAGCTCGGCAGAGAGGTACGTACACACACTCCTGAAAACTGAAGCTTCTGATTGTGATGTGGAGAGAAGGGATCTAGAGATGGATCAGACAGGCTCCAGACAGTGTCGCAGTAACACAGAGACCCTGCTACTTCAGACAGTGATTCCCGTCGTCATGAATCAGGCCAACAGACAGCCTGGAGTAATATGTAGTAAGTGTGTTATGGCCTTTCGGCCAGGCTGTTATTTGTCAATTATAGACTGGGTGGTCGAGCCCTGACTGCTGATTGGCTGAAAGCCATTGTATATCACGGGTATCACAAAGCATTTATTTTCACTCTTCTGGTTAAGTCGCTCTGGATAAGAGCGTCTGCTAAATGACTTAAATGTAAATGTAAATGTACATTGGGAACCCGTTTCTATTAGCAACAATGCACTACTGCCAATATACCACGGCTAAGGGCTGTGTCCAGGCACTCCATGTTGTGTCGTGCCCAAGAACAGCCCTAAGCCATGGTATATTGGCCATATACCACACCCTCTCGGGACTTATTGCTTAATTAGAACAGGTTCTTGATTCACTTGTCTGGTGAAGGAATGGGTAGGTGAATAAGTGATAAATTACTTTAAACCCAATCACCCCTTGGTGTTTTCTACTACCACCCCCACTACTAATACTACTACTACTATGTTACAGGTGTAGAATCTTAATTTGATCACCCTGTTGTGGAGTATTTGAGGTTTAAGGTTTCCCTTACAAAAAATGTATCAAGCCCTTCAAAATTACCATTAATTATAATCAACATAATAATAAAAATGTCCTATTGCTGCAGGATTACTTTCCTGCTGTAGAAAAATGGCTCAAATTAAGGTCCTACATCTGTAATGAATTGAAGTACACTGTTTGGATCAATGGAGGCTGGTGGGAGGAGCTATAGGAGGATGGGCTCATTGTAATGTATGTAATGGAATTAATGGAACGGTATGAAACACATCAAACATCTGGAAACCACATGTTGGGCTCCGTTCCATTAATTTGATTCCATACATTTCAACGAGCCCATCCTCCTATAGCTCCTCCCACCAGCCTCCACTGATTCAGAACCATCTGTGTAGTGTTTTACTGATGTTATATTAAGACTGTATAAGTTGTTGTTGCTTTTAAAGTGGGACCCAACATGGCTTTCATGTTGGCTACAGAGATTCAGGACCTTTGTGTCTCCGCTGTCTGCAGCAAGGAAACAAAACAATTTTATATCATGAAGAATTTCCTGGTTTTTGTTTTTACTAATTTTGAACTCTGACTTGTCTCCAGGGTAATCCTACTTCACTAGGGGATAATTGGACTATTCTTGACTAAAGAGTGAGAGAGAGAGGGAGAGAGAGAGATACTGTATATATATATATATATATATATATATATATATATATATATATATATATATATATATATATATAAATATATATATATATATAAATATATATATATATATATAGCGAAAGAGAGAGAGAGAGCAAGAGAGAAAGTTCCCTTTTGTGTTTTTGCTTTGATCTGAGCACAGGGAATTGTGTTGACGTCTGTTTGTTTACCCATAATCCTTCTTGTCACCAGCGCTGTTTCACAACGACAGAGGCCTCCGCTGGTAGAAAATCGTCTTTTTTGCTGTTCTCACTCCATCTGGAGAAATACTTCTTATGTCTCAGGAACCACATTAATAATATGTTAACACTTTAACAACATTGAGAAATCTTCTGAGATTCACAGACAGTAATGCTGCAAGAAGGTTGACCTGGAACACAACAATTGGCACAAGACAGGGGGGGTAAATAGATAGATCCTCCTTCTAGACGATAGATAAAGTTTTCAACTGTCGCACGAACGAACGAACGCACACGCGAGCACACACACACAGACACACACACACACACACACACACACACACACACACACACACACACACACACACACACACACACACACACACACACACACACACACACACACACACACACACACACACACACACGTCTCTGACAGAGGTTACAGCAACCTGAGGAGTCTCTCTCCACATTCCTGTATCCTCTTTCCCCTGTGTTTCTCTCTCTCTCCTTATTTCTCATTATCTCTCTTTCTCCTTCTCTCTCTCTTCTCGATGATTCTGGGTTACTTGAAACGGACGAGTTGTATTGAAAACAACACTTTAAAGATGTCTGCTGGCCTATCAGGAAGGCCTGAAATTAAAGAGACGGTGTGTTTCTTTCAACTTAAAAGGAAAGCATCTTGGCCGTTATCAAACTGGATATTACTTGGATATCTGGGTCAAGACTGGAGAATTCTCTCTCATTGCTTATCAGTTAGACGATTTAAAGATTGGGGTTAGGGGGGTTTGGGGGGGTGGAGAACTTCAAACATATTTTGTGTAGAAACATGTCTAAATCTTGTTGTCTTGACAGTAAATGAGAGAACTCATTAGCATGTATCTTTCTCTCTCTCCCTCTCTGTCTAACTATGTACTCAACTCATTAGAGTGTATTAGATGAGTTACCTCAACTCATTAGAGTGTATTAGATGAGTTAACCCAACTCATTAGAGTGTATTAGATGAGTTAACCCAACTCATTAGAGTGTATTAGATGAGTTAACCCAACGTATTAGAGTGTATTAGATGAGTTAACTCAACTCATTAGAGTTTATTTGATGAGTTAACCCAACTCATTAGAGTGTATTAGATGAGTTAACCCAACTCATTAGAGTGTATTAGATGAGTTAACCCAACTCATTAGAGTGTATTAGATGAGTTAACTCAACTCATTAGAGTGTATTAGATGAGTTAACCCAACTCATTAGAGTGTATTAGATGAGTTAACTCAACTCATTAGAGTGTATTAGATGAGTTAACCCAACTCATTAGAGTGAATTAGATGAGTTAACCCAACTCATTAGAGTGTATTAGATGAGTTAACCCAACTCATTAGAGTGTATTAGATGAGTTAACTCAACTCATTAGAGTTTATTTGATGAGTTAACCCAACTCATTACAGTGTATTAGATGAGTTAAATCAACTCATTACAGTGTATCAGATGAGTTAACTCAAAGTGGAAATTACTTCCTTTAAAAGCCTTTTTAAACCTTGAATGCACTACAATTCAGGAAAGTTCTCCTGCAACAGAGTGATCAAATTAAGATCCTACACTTTTTGGGGGGACTTCATAGCAGATTTTGAAAAGGTGTTTGATAAAGTATGATTAGAATGTATATATAAATGCCTGGGTGACTTTAATTTTGTTGAATCTCTAATACAATGGGTTAAAGTTATGTACAGCAACCCCAGATGTAAAATAGTAAACAATGGTTACTTCTCAGAATGTATTGAGCGTTTAAGAGGAGTAAAACAAGGCTGTCCGTTGTCTCCATACCTATTTATTATGGACATTGAAATGCCAGCTATTAAAATGAGATCCAACAAGAACATCAAGGGGTTTGAAATCCAGGGGATAAAAACAAGTGTCAATGTATGCCGATGACTCCAGTTTTTCTTAAATCTACTAGCTAGATCCCTGCACAGTCTCATTGAAGATCTTGATCACTTTTCTAGCCTCTCTGGATTAAAACCTAATTATGACAAGTGTACCATATTACGTATTGGATCGTTAAAAAAATACAGTGTTTACAATACCTTGTAGATGGTGAAGTAGACATACCTGGTATTCACATCTCAAAAAATATAAATGTATTTACCACAATTCATTTCAATAGAAAGTTAGCAAAAATAGAAAAAAATAGAAAAGGGAGAAGGTAGGAAACTTGTTTGCCTGCCATATATTAAAGATATAAATTGGCTGAAAGGAACTGGCATAAATAGACAAATAAATTGACATAAATGTTGACAGCTGCGCCATAGGGGTGGCAAAATAAATGGGAGGAGATTTTTGATGTACCAATTCCATGGCATATGGTTTATGAACTGGTACAAAAAACTACACTTGATTCCACACTTAGAGCTTTTCAATTATTATATTAAATTCTTGCCACCAACAGAATACTACAGTTTATATATGGGGTCAACAATACAACAATCTCAGCTCTGTAGATTTTTCCTGTGAAGAGACCATTTATTCTGGTCTAGTCTCTATGTAGGTTGTTTCTGGCCACAGGTTCAAGAATGGTAAAAAAAAAATCCTAACATGCACTTAAAATGAACTTTGGAAAGCGGATTTGGAAAGCCATTGTCACACCCTGACCATAGTTTGCTTTGTATGTTTCTATGTTTTGTTTGGTCAGGGTGTGATCTGATTGGGCATTCTATGTTGTGTGTCTAGTTTGTCTGTTTCTGTGTTTGGCCTGATATGGTTCTCAATCAGAGGCAGGTGTTAGTCGTTGTCTCTGATTGGGAACCATATTTAGGTATCCTGTTTGGTGTTGGGTTTTGTGGGTGATTGTTCCTGTCCCTGTGTTTGCACCAGATAGGGCTGTTTAAGTTTTCTCACGTTTATTGTTTTTGTTAGTCTATTCATGTATAGTTCTCTTTATTAAAGAACCATGAATAGAAACCACGCTGCATTTTGGTCCGCCTCTCCTTCGACTCAAGAAAACCGTTACAGCCATAGTCAGTCAATAAATAATATAATAATACTGGTAGGAAAGGTTTTCATCTTTCGCTCACAATCTATGGATAATATACGATTAGAAAGGTTCAACATGTATGTAAAACATCACAGCACAATTGAAAAATGTTTGGCACATTGAAACCAAACAAGGTGGTCTATGGTGATAGGTGGGATGGGCTGAGAGAGGCTGAGGGGCGGGATTAAAGAGCTGAGGTCTATGGTGATAGGTGGGATGGGCTGAGAGAGGCTGAGGGTGGGATTAAAGAGCTGAGGTCTATGGTGATAGGTGGGATGGGCTGAGAGAGGCTGAGAGGCGGGATTAAAGAGCTGAGGTCTATGGTGATAGGTGGGATGGGCTGAGAGAGGCTGAGAGGCGGGATTAAAGAGCTGAGGTCTATGGTGATAGGTGGGATGAGCTGAGAAAGGCTGAGAGGCGGGATTAAAGAGCTGAGGTCTATGGTGATAGGTGGGATGAGCTGAGAAAGGCTGAGAGGCGGGATTAAAGAGTTTATGTTCAGTCATGTATTATTGTTATGTGATTGATGTATGTAAAAGGACCATGTACAGTGCCTTGCAAAAGTATTCGGCCCCCTTGAACTTTGTGACCTTTTGCCACATTTCAGGCTTCAAACATAAAGATATAAAACTGTATTTTTTTGTGAAGAATCAACAACAAGTGGGTCACAATCATGAAGTGGAACGACATTTATTGGATATTTCAAACTTTTTTAACAAATCAAAAACTGAAAAATTGGGCGTGCAAAATTATTCAGCCCCCTTAAGTTAAAACTTTGTAGCGCCACCTTTTGCTGCGATTACAGCTGTAAGTCGCTTGGGGTATGTCTCTATCAGTTTTGCACATCGAGAGACTGAAATTTTTCCCCATTCTTCCTTGCAAAACTGCTCGAGCTCAGTGAGGTTGGGTGGAGAGCATTTGTTAACAGCAGTTTTCAGTTCTTTCCACAGATTCTCGATTGGATTCAGGTCTGGACTTTGACTTGGCCATTCTAACACCTGGATATGTTTATTTTTGAACCATTCCATTGTAGATTTTGCTTTATGTTTTGGATCATTGTCTTGTTGGAAGACAAATCTCCGTCCCAGTCTCAGGTCTTTTGCAGACTCCATCAGGTTTTCTTCCAGAATGGTCCTGTATTTGGCTCCATCCATCTTCCCATCAATTTTAACCATCTTCCCTGTCCCTGCTGAAGAAAAGCAGGCCCAAACCATGATGCTGCCACCACCATGTTTTACAGTGGGGATGGTGTGTTCAGTGTGATGAGCTGTGTTGCTTTTACGCCAAACATAACGTTTTGCATTGTTGCCAAAAAGTTCAATTTTGGTTTCATCTGACCAGAGCACCTTCTTCCACATGTTTGTGTGTCTCCCAGGTGGCTTGTGGCAAACTTTAAACAACACTTTTTATGGATATCTTTAAGAAATGGCTTTCTTCTTGCCACTCTTCCATAAAGGCCAGATTTGTGCAATATACGACTGATTGTTGTCCTATGGACAGAGTCTCCCACCTCAGCTGTAGATCTCTGCAGTTCATCCAGAGTGATCATGGGCCTCTTGGCTGCATCTCTGATCAGTCTTCTCCTTGTATGAGCTGAAGGTTTAGAGGGACGGCCAGGTCTTGGTAGATTTGCAGTGGTCTGATACTCCTTCCATTTCAATATTATCGCTTGCACAGTGCTCCTTGGGATGTTTAAAACTTGGGAAATCTTTTTGTATCCAAATCCGGCTTTAAACTTCTTCACAACAGTATCTCGGACCTGCCTGGTGTGTTCCTTGTTCTTCATGATGCTCTCTGCGCTTTTAACGGACCTCTGAGATGGACCTCACAGTGCAGGTGCATTTATACGGAGACTTGATTACACACAGGTGGATTGTATTTATCATCATTAGTCATTTAGGTCAACATTGGATCATTCAGAGATCCTCAATGAACTTCTGGAGAGAGTTTGCTGCACTGAAAGTAAAGGGGCTGAATAATTTTTCAGTTTTTGATTTGTTAAAAAAGTTTGAAATATCCAATAAATGTCGTTCCACTTCATGATTGTGTCCCACTTGTTGTTAATTCTTCACAAAAAAATACAGTTTTATATCTCTATGTTTGAAGCCTGAAATGTGGCAAAAGGTCGCAAAGTTCAAGGGGGCCGAATACTTTCACAAGGCACTGTATATATGTAAAGTGTATATATATGGAACAAAAAAGCTGTAAAAAAAGGTAGATATTTGTCCTCCGACGAGGGGGGGTGGTAGAGGGGTTAATCATTTAAAAAATATATCCTACACTTTTAGAAAACATTGTGCTATCTAGAACCTTTCAGGTGTTCTGCTATGGGGACTGCCGAAGAACCCTTTTGGAACCCTTTATTCTAAGCGTGGACATATGTAGGACATATTCGCTAAACAGCCTGTTGGGCCAGAGAAGAGAAGGTGGCTGTTGATTCCTACATCCAAACAAGAGGCTGGTGATTAGTACTGGGTGAGATCATGTGGGTGATCTCAGTGGGTGGTTAATGGAGCATGGCCTCAGACCTCACAGCAGCATCACACTGTAAACTACTGAGACATCATCAACATCACGACTCTCTCTCTCTGTGTGTGTGTGTGTGTGTGTGTGTGTGTGTGTGTGTGTGTGTGTGTGTGTGTGTGTGTGTGTGTGTGTGTGTGTGTGTGTGTGTGTGTGTGTGTGTGTGTGTGTGTGTGTGTGTGTGTGTGTGTGCAAAAATAATCAGAACACCTCTTAACTTGTAATGGAGTCCGTTTGTTTCCAACTCTGCTTTAATATATTCTTCTATTCTTATCTCTCTCTCTGTCTCTCTCTCTCCCTCTGTCTCGCTCTCTCTCTCTCTCTCCCTCTGTCTCTCTCTGTCTCTCTCTCTCTCCCTCAGTCTCTCTCTCTCTCTCTCCCTCTGTCTCTCTCTCTCCCTCTGTCTCTCTCTCTCTCCCTCTGTCTCTGTCTCTCCCTCTGTCTCTCTCTCTCTCTCCCTCTCCCTCTGTCTCTCTGTCTCTCTCTCTCTCTCTCTCTCTCTCTCTCTCTCTCTCTCTCTCTCTCTCTCTCTCTCTCTCTCTCTCTCTCTCTCTCTCTCTCTCTCTCAATTCAATTCAAGGGACTTCATTGACATGGGAAACATATATTTACATTGCCAAAGCAAGTGAAATGGATAAACAAAAATGAAATAAACAATTGAAAGTGAACAGTAAATATTACACTCACACAAGTTCCAAAAGAATAAAGACCTTTCAAATGTCATATTATGTCTATATACAGTGTTGTTACGATGTGAAAACAGTTAACGTACAAAATGGAAAATAAATAAATATGGGTTGTATTTACAATGGTGTTTGTTCTTCACTGGTTGCCCTTTTCTTGTGGCAACAGGATACAAATCTTGTTGCTGTGATTGCACAATGTGGCATTTCACCCAATAGATATGCTAGTCTCTCTCCCTCCCTCTCCCTCTCTTTCTTTCTCTCTGTCTCTTTCATTCTCTCTCTCTCTCTTACCCTCTCGCTCTCTCTCTCTTTCTTTCTCCCTCTCGTTTCTACTCTCTCTCTCTCATTTCTACTCTCTCTCTCTCTCATTCCTACTCTCTCTCTCTCTCATCTCTCTCTCTCTCTCTCTCTCTCTCTCTCTCTCTCTCTCTCTCTCTCTCTCTCTCTCTCTCTCTCTCTCTCCAGTGCCTTTTCAATCAGCTATAGTCCAGATGATTGGTAATAAGATTCATATGCTCTCCTTCCCTGGAGGTTACTGTATTCATTATTAATCAATGTCTTAACTCTGCTACTCTATACTTTTCCATCTCTCGGTTTTTCGTAATCATTTCTCTGATTGTTACAACTGAAATTACAAATCCAATTAAATGTATTTGATCCGATTTATATTGTAAAATTATGTAAAAATGTGACTGCCTTTTTTCCTAACTTCTCTTTTGCATCCAGGCCGGATTACAGTAAAGACATTTTGTGTCAACAAGGCTTTATAATTGCATTTGATTGATTGAATGATTGATCACTTCATTTATTGATCGATTGTCCCGACAGGTGCGGCCTGCTGCAGGTTGGAGACAGACTCCTGTCCATCAACGGAATCCCCACGGAGGATGGAACACTGGAAGAGGCCAATCAGCTTCTCCGAGATGCCGCTCTGGCCAATAAGGTCTCTCTTGAAATAGAGTTTGACGTCGCAGGTTGGTCTTTTGGGCTTAGGCCTCCCAGTCGGCTATATGTACAATATGTGAAACTAATGAATTTATAAAATGGTTGAAAAGCTAAAGACCAGGGGTGTCAAACATACGGGCCATGGGCCAGAACCGGCACGTGAGGGGGTGGTTTGAGATTTCAAACTCAATATACTTTAAATGTATACTTCCAGTTTACTGTGTTCAGCTCACTGTGTCCAGCTCAAAGTGTCCAGCTCACTGTGTCCAGCTCACTGTGTCCAGCTCACTGTGTCCAGCTCAATATGTCCAGCTCAATATGTCCAGCTCACTGTGTCCAGCTCACTGTGTCCAGCTCACTGTGTCCAGCTCAATGTGTCCAGCTCACTGTGTCCAGCTCAATATGTCCAGCTCACTGTGTCCAGCTCAATGTGTCCAGCTCAATGTGTCCAGCTCACTGTGTCCAGCTCACTGTGTCCAGCTCAATATGTCCAGCTCACTGTGTCCATCTCACTGTGTCCAGCTCAATATGTCCAGCTCACTGTATCCAGCTCAATATGTCCAGCTCACTGTGTCCAGCTCAATATGTCCAGCTCACTGTGTCCAGCTCAATATACCAGCTCACTGTGTCCAGCTCAATGTGTCCAGCTCACTGTGTCCATCTCACTGTGTCCAGCTCAATATGTCCAGCTCAATATGTCCAGCTCAATATACCAGCTCACTGTGTCCAGCTCACTGTGTCCAGCTCAATGTGTCCAGCTCAATGTGTCCAGCTCAATGTGTCCAGCTCAATGTGTCCAGCTCAATGTGTCCAGCTCACTGTGTCCAGCTCAATATGTCCAGCTCACTGTGTCCAGCTCAATATGTCCAGCTCACTGTGTCCAGCTCACTGTGTCCAGCTCACTGTGTCCAGCTCAATATGTCCAGCTCACTAATAATCACCCAAATGAAAGCCTAGACATCAAAAATGGCAAGACAAGGATGAATAGAGGACTATTTCTTGCAAATTTTGATGGTGAGGAAATATAACCAATTTTCAGTGCGGCTCTCCGGACGTTGTTGGAGACTGAATGTGGCTCTAGGGGCAAAATTAGTTGGACACCCCTGCCTTAGACTAATGGTCTAGTAATCATTGTAATGAACAGTTTATCATCAGGGTTTAGAGTGGTTACCCTAAGGGCCAAAGTAACTTTTACAATTCTCATTTAAAATATCCAGTGTATAAATCTAATTAGTTGATAAAATGGTGGGTCTGATGGTCTAATGGTAATCGTTATAATGAGCAGGCCTAATGATAGCTAGTCATTATAATAAATATTCTGCATTTTCAATGTATGTGTGTCTGCACACAACTAATTAGAGTAGGTGCTGCCTTTTTGATAACAATTTCCAACCTGATTAAACAGCTTTTAATTGGGATGGACAGTAGGATAGTATGATATTAGGATAATAGGATATTATGAAAGTATTATAGTAGGATACTAGGATAATAGGATAGTAGGATAGTAGGATACTAGGATAGTAGGATAGCAGGATAGTATGATAGTAGGATACTAGGATAGTAGGATAGCAGGATAGTAGGATAGTAGGATAGAATGATAGTAGGATACTAGGATAGAATGATAGTAGGATAGCAGGATAGAATGATAGTATGATAGTAGGATACTAGGATAGAATGATAGTAGGATAGTAGGATAGTAGGATACTAGGATAGTAGGATAGCATGATAGTATGATAGTAGGATAGTAGGATAGAATGATAGTAGGATAGCAGGATAGAATGATAGTAGGATAGTAGGATAGCATGATAGTAGGATAATAGGATATTATGAAAGTATTATAGTAGGATACTAGGATAATAGGATAGTAGGATAGTAGGATACTAGGATAGTAGGATAGCAGGATAGTATGATAGTAGGATACTAGGATAGTAGGATAGCAGGATAGTAGGATAGTAGGATAGAATGATAGTAGGATACTAGGATAGAATGATAGTAGGATAGCAGGATAGAATGATAGTATGATAGTAGGATACTAGGATAGAATGATAGTAGGATAGTAGGATAGCATGATAGTAGGATAGTAGGATAGAATTATAGTAGGATAGCAGGATAGAATGATAGTATGATAGTAGGATACTAGGATAGAATGATAGTAGGATAGTAGGATAGTAGGATAGAATGATAGTATGATAGTAGGATAGTAGGATAGCATGATAGTAGGATAGTAGGATAGAATGATAGTAGGATAGCAGGATAGAATGATAGTATGATAGTAGGATAGTAGGATACTAGGATAGAATGATAGTAGGATAGCATGATAGTAGGATAGCAGGATAGAATGATAGTATGATAGTAGGATAGTAGGATAGCATGATAGTATGATAGTAGGATAGTAGGATACTAGGATAGTAGGATAGCAGGATAGTAGGATAGCAGGATAGAATGATAGTATGATAGTAGGATACTAGGATAGAATGATAGTAGGATACTAGGATAGTAGGATAGCATGATAGTATGATAGTAGGATACTAGGATAGTAGGATAGTATGATAGTAGGATACTAGAATAGCATGATAGTATGATAGTAGGATAGTAGGATACTAGGATAGCATGATAGTATGATAGTATGATAGTAGAATACTAGGATTGTATGATAGTAGGATAGTAGGCTACTAGGATAGTAGGATAGCATGATAGTAGGATACTAGGATAGCATGATAGTAGGATAGTAGGATACTAGGATAGTAGGATAGTAGGATAGTAGGATAGCAGGATAGTAGGATAGCAGGATAGAATGATAGTATGATAGTAGGATAGTAGGATAGCATGATAGTATGATAGTAGGATAGTAGGATACTAGGATAGTAGGATAGCAGGATAGTAGGATAGCAGGATAGAATGATAGTATGATAGTAGGATACTAGGATAGAATGATAGTATGATAGTAGGATACTAGGATAGTAGGATAGCATGATAGTATGATAGTAGGATACTAGGATAGTAGGATAGTATGATAGTAGGATACTAGAATAGCATGATAGTATGATAGTAGGATAGTAGGATACTAGGATAGCATGATAGTATGATAGTATGATAGTAGAATACTAGGATTGTATGATAGTAGGATAGTAGGCTACTAGGATAGTAGGATAGCATGATAGTAGGATACTAGGATAGCATGATAGTAGGATAGTAGGATACTAGGATAGTAGGATAGTAGGATAGCCTGATATTAGGATAGTAGGATACTACAGTATGACAGTATGTTAATATGTTAATATGATAGTATAATAATTTGTTAATATGATAGTATGATAGTATGTTAATATGTTAATATGATAGTATGATAGTATGTTAATATGATAGTATGATAGTATGTTAATATGATAGTATGATAGTATGTGAATATGATCTTATGTTAATATGATAGTATGTTAATATGATAGTATGTTAATATGATAGTATGATAGTATGTTAATATTATAGTATGATAGTATGTGAATATGTTAATATGATAGTATGATTGTATGATAGTATGTTAATATGTTAATATGATAGTATGATAGTATGTTAATATGATAGTATGTTTATATGATAGTATGATAGTATGATAGTATGTTAATATAATAGTATGATGTTATGTTAATATGATAGTATGTGAATATGATAGCATGTTAATATGATAGTATGATAGTATGTTAATATGATAGTATGTGAATATGATAGTATGTTAATATGATAGTATGTTAATATGATAGTATGATAATATGATAGTATGTTAATATGATAGTATGATAGTATGATAGTATGGTAATATGATAGTATGATAGTATGTTACAGTTTTTTTCGATTGCTAAACGACAGTGGACACAACTGGAGTCACATGTGCAAAACTCTAACTACAGCCTGCACAGCAGCAGTTCATGTGGACCAAACTCCAGTTCGTCTTTCATTGCTTGAACACAGTTTTCAAAACTCTACACACTTATCCCATGACTTTAACCACAACCTGCACAACACTGTGGATTTACAGCACTTTGTTAAAATGCTAACACACTGCTGTCAAAACTGTGAACCACACATTCAAAACGGAATAGATTTCAGCCTTGTGCCTTTCAAACACGGCTGATTGCAATTTCAGCTGAAAGGCTAAGCAGGTGTCTTGTTTTAGACTTGTTAGTGAACACACACACATATTACAGTATATATAGGTAGAGCTCAGAAAGACTCATTTTGGAAATGGAACAAGGAAGATGGGTTCGTGGAGGGAGAAGGGTGGCAGGGAGAGGGTGGATGCGTGGAGGAAGACAAAGAAGACAAAGAGCTGTTATTTCAGATGAAATAAGGGCTACACTTATAGACCATGTCGTGAACCATGGTCTCTCATTGAGAGAGGCAGGGTTGAGGGTGCAACCCAATCTGCAAAGATCCACAGTGGCATCTGTAATGCGAATTTTCCATCATACAAACAGGTGAGAGTTACATCCTTACAGTAAATGAAAACATTACAGGAATCTATTTTGTATTGCAATTATAGAAAATTTACACAGATATATATTACAGTAAGTTTGACTGTAAAATATATTTTTACAACAGGACCCAAAGGCTGCCCCCAACAGGGGGAAGAGGAAAAATATTTTCAGATGCTCAGGAAAATGCTATTGTTGACATGGTTGTTGTCAACAATGCAATAAAACTGCGGGAGATTCAAGATAGAGTGCTGGCTGATAATGATATATTTGAAAATGTTAATTCTGTCAGCACAACAACTATTGCTCGAGTCCTAAAGAAACACCAAGTTACAATGAAACAGTTATACACTGTACCGTTCGAGAGAAACAGTGAACGGGTAAAAGAGCAAAGATACCAATATGTCCAGGTAAGACGTCTGAGGTTACGTACACAGCTATACAAAATATTTACAGTAAAAAAAACACTAGCATTTCTACAGTAAAACTGTGCACTTACTGTTTTTCATAGAGTAATGGAGGTGGAAGCACTGGAAAGACCACATTCATTTGTATTTATCGATGAAGCTGGATTAAACCTTGCCAAAACACGGCGCAGAGGAAGGAATGTTATCGGTCAAAGGGCCACTGTGGAGGTTCCAGGCCAAAGGGGGGGAATATCACCATGTGTGCTGCAATGGCCATGAAGGTTTGCTTCTCAACACACCACTCATTGGCCCATACAACACAAAAATGCTTATAGCTTTCCTAGAACAGCTCTATGCTCAGCTAGTGCCAGCAGAACAGGGGGAGCCAGTAAGAAACCCCCAAGTTTTTGTCATAGTTTGCGATAACGTTGCTTCTCACCACTCTGCAGCTGTCACAGATTGGTTTGCAGCACATCACAGATTTATAGTTTTGTACCTGCCTGCATATTCACCCTTCCTCAACCCAATAGAGGAGTTTTTATCTGCCTGGAGGTGGAAAGTGTTTGGTCACCACCCACATGACCAAATGTCTCTTTTGGAAGCCATGCGTGCCGGATGTGAGGACACGAGTCCAGAGGACTGCCAGGGATGGATAAGGCACTCCAGAAGGTTCTTCCCCAGGTGCATGGCAAGAGAAAACATTAGATGTGATGTTGAAGAAAACCTGTGGCCTGATGCTAGAGAGAGGCAGGATTAGCCCCTCAATTATTTGTTCGAATTACAGTATGTCCTTTTAGTTTCTACCTTTTTTTTCTCATTACTGTAATTCCGTAAATTACTACAGACTATTGAAGCAAACTGCTAATTTTCATTTACCTTAAAGAATTGTTATGTTCTAAAAATTGTAATAAATCATTTGAAAGAATGTCACTCTTTTCTTTGAAGAAAATATTACTTTGTATGAAGTCTGAAATTGTTCAAACTGTAAAGATGAAAAGTTTGTATTTTCTGTATTGGTGTTTGATGCTAGTGTTTTTACTCTCATGTGTTCTGAGTGACAGTGTGTGTTATCTCAGTGAGGGTTGTACATAGTGTTTGGCTGCACTGAGCGTGTTTTGAGCCATGTGTTAAGAGTTGTGTTGCTTGGAATGAGTTTTGCAGGTGATGTGAACTGTTTAGCTCAGGTGACTGTTGGTAGTGCAGACTGTAGTTAGAGTTTTGCACGTGACTCCAGTTGTGCCCACTGTCGTTTAGCAATCGAAAAAAACTGTAATATGTTAATATGATAGTATGTTAATATGTTAATATGATAGTATGTTAATATGTTAATATGCTAGTATGTTAATATGTTAATATGATAGTATGTTAATATGATAGTATGATAGTATGTTAATATGTTAATATGATAGTATGATAGTATGTTAATATGATAGTATGATAGTATGTTAATATGATAGTATGTTAATATGATAGTATGATCGTATGATAGTATGCTAATATGTTAATATGATAGTATGATAGTGTGTTAATATGATAGTATGATCGTATGATAGTATGCTAATATGTTAATATGATAGTATGATAGTATGTTAATATGATAGTATGTTAATATGTTAATATGATAGTATGATAGTGTGTTAATATGATAGTATGATAGTATGTTAATATGATAGTATGATAGTATGTTAATATGTTAATATTATAGTATGATTGTATGATAGTATGTTAATATGATAGTATGATAGCATGATAGTATGATAGTATGTTAATATGATAGTATGATAGTATGTGAATATGATAGTATGTGAATATGATAGTATGTTAACATGATAGTATGTTAATATTATAGTATGATAGTATGTGAATATGATAGTATGTTAACATGATAGTATGATAGTATGTTAATATTATAGTATGATAGTATGTTAATATGATAGTATGTTAATATGATAGTATGTTAATATGATAGTATGATATTATGTTAATATTATAGTATGATAGTATGTGAATATGATAGTATGATAGTATGATAGTATGCAATAAAGATGATGATGATGATGATGGACCTTATGCCTGCATGCCAAATGGCACCCTATTCCCAACATACGACACTACTTTAGACCAGTTCTATGGACTCTACATAGGGGACTACTTTAGACCACTTCTATGGACTCTACATAGGACACTGTGTGTGTGTGTGTGTGTGTGTGTGTGTGTGTGTGTGTGTGTGTGTGTGTGTGTGTGTGTGTGTGTGTGTGTGTGTGTGTGTGTGTGTGTGTGTGTGTGTGTGTGTGTGTGTGTGTGTGTGTGTGTGTGTGTGTATAGATCATTCTTTGTGTCGTTGTTTGTTTAGTATTTTCCAATTTTCTATGGATTCTTCAATTACATTGAGCTGATTTCTGACGTGCTGTTCCTTCTTTTTCCGTAGTGTGTTTCTGCATTGTTTCAGTGATTCACCATAGTGAAGGAGTAGGCTCAGGTTTTCTGGGTCTCTATGTTTGTGGTTGGACAGGTTTCTCAATTTCTTTCTTAGGTTTTTTGCATTCTTCATCAAACCATTTATCATTGTTGTTAATTTTCTTAGGTTTTCTGATGGATTTGACTTTTGATGTGTCAACTAATAGGTAACTATACTGTTCAGGCTTCCTACTGCTACGTGTACACCTTCACTATTGCAGGAAAACATTTTGTTGTCTAATAAAGTTGTCTAATTTTTTGTTGGCCAATAGTTTTCTGGTAGGTGTCTACACCACCTTCCTTCCATTTATAGCATTTGTTAATAGTATGCAGTTTGTTGGGCTTCGATGCCTCGTGGTTGAATATTGCTCTGTTCAAGTAGAGTGTGATTTTGCTGTGGTCTGATAGGGGTGTCAGTGGGCTGACTGTGAACGCTCTCTGAGAGACTCTGGGTTGAAGTCGGTGATAAAGTAGTCTACAGTACTACTGGCTAGAGATGAGCTATTGGTGTACCTACTGTAGGAGTCCCCTCAAAGCCTACCATTATATACACTAAACAAAAATATAAACGGGTTGGTCACATATTTCATGAGCTGAAATAAAAGATCCTAAATATTTTCCACACCCACAAAATCGTATTTCTCTCAAATTGTGTGCACATATGTGTTTACATCCCTGTTAATTTGTGTGTGTGTGTGTGTGTGTGTGTGTGTGTGTGTGTGTGTGTGTGTGTGTGTGTGTGTGTGTGTGTGTGTGTGTGTGTGTGTGTGTGTGTGTGTGTGTGTGTGTGTGTGTGTGTGTGTGTGTGTGTGTGTGTGTGTGTGTGTGTGTGTGTGTGTGTTTTCTCCTCTCTGTGTGTTTAGAGTCTGTTGTACCCAGTAGTGGAACATTCCATGTGAAGCTGCCTAAGAAGAGAGGGGTGGAGCTGGGCATCACTATCAGTGGTAAGACTTAGTATACACGTACACACACACACACACACACACACACACACACACACACACACGCGCACACACACACACACTTCCTCTACCATCATGTCTAAATGATCTATCCTCCTCATGGACAGTCCGTCTAAAATATTTATCTTGTTTCTCATGGCATTCTCCTGCTTCTCATGGTTGTGAGTTTATTTTAAAGCTCTCTAGAACACCCACCACTACTCAAAGGCTGTGTCCCAAATGAATGGCACCCTATTGCCTATATAGTGCATTATTTTTGACCAGGGCTTATCTCTTAATGTGGTGTCATTTGGGACGTAACCCTACTCCTCTTCATTCTCCCTCTGCCTACCGAAAACTGCCTGTGGAATCTCATTAAATGACCTTGGGAAAATACCCAGCTCCTATACAACTCTGTTTATGCATAGAGTTTTCTCCCAAGCAGCGAGCTGAAGGGTTGTTGACTTTAGAGAGCTGACGTATCACTCCATTACTCTATTCTCTGGGTAGTCTCCTTCTGCTGCCCCTTAAAAAAGCCAGCCATGCACCCTACATAACCCTAAATAAAGCCAGCCATGCACCCTACATAACCCTTAATATAGATGGCCATGCACCCTACATAACCCTTAATAAAGATGACCATGCACCCTACATAACCCTTAATAAAGATGACCATGCACCCTACATAACCCTTAATAAAGACGGCCATGCACCCTACATAACCCTTAATAAAGATGTCCATGCACCCTACATAACCCTTAATAAAGATGTCCATGCACCCTACATAACCCTTAATAAAGATGGCCATGCACCCTACATAACCCTTAATAAAGATGTCCATGCACCCTACATAACCCTTAATAAAGATGGCCATGCACCCTACATAACCCTTAATAAAGCCAGCCATGCACCCTACATAACCCTTAATAAAGATGGCCATGCACCCTACATAACCCTTAATAAAGATGACCATGCACCCTACATAACCCTTAATAAAGATGGCCATGCACCCTACATAACCCTTAATAAAGACGGCCATGCTCCCTACATAACCCTTAATAAAGCCAGCCATGCACCCTACATAACCCTTAATAAAGATGGCCATGCACCCTACATAACCCTTAATAAAGACGGCCATGCACCCTACATAACCCTTAATAAAGACGGCCATGCACCCTACATAACCCTTAATAAAGACATCCATGCACCCTACATAACCCTTAATAAAGATGGCCATGCACCCTACATAACCCTTATAAACCCAGCCATGTAGAGTACATAACCCTTGTAAACCAGTACATAACCCGTATAAACCCAGTACATAACCCTTGTAAACCCAGTACATAACCCTTGTAAACCCAGTACATAGCCCTTGTAAACCCATAACATAACCCTTATAAACCCAGCCATGTACAGTACATAACCCTTGTAAACCAAGTACATAACCCTTGTAAACTAAGTACATAACACTTGTAAAACCAGTACATAACGCCTATAATGCCAGCCATTTACAGTACATAACCCTTGTAAACCCAGTACATAACCCTTATAAACCCAGCCATGTACAGTACAAAACCCTTGTAAACCCAGTACATAACCCTTATAAACCCAGTACATAACCATTGGAAACCCAGTACATAAACCTTGGAAACCAGTACATAACCCTTGTAAACCCAGTACATAACCCTTGTAAACCCAGTGCATAACCCTTGTAAACCCAGTACATAACCCTTGTAAACCCAGTACATAACCCTTATAAACCCAGCCATGTACAGTACATAACCCGTGTAAACCCAGTACATAACCCTTATAAACCCAGTACATAACCCTTATAAACCCAGCCATGAACAGTACATAACCCTTGTAAACCAGTACATAACCCTTGTAAACCCAGTACATAACCCTTGTAAACCCAGTACATACCCCTTATAAACCCAGCCATGTACAGTACATAACCCTTGTAAACCCAGTACATAACCCTTGTAAACCCAGCCATGAACAGTACATAACCCTTGTAAACCCAGTACATAAGCCTTGTAAACCCAGTACATAACCCTTATAAACCCAGTACATAACACTTATAAACCCAGTACATAACCCTTGTAAACCCAGTACATAACCCTTGTAAACCCAGTACATAACGCCTATAATGCCAGCCATGTACAGAACATAACCCTTGTAAACCCAGTACATAACCCTTGTAAACCCAGTACATAACCCTTATAAACCCAGTACATAACCCTTGTAAACCCAGTACATAAACCCAGTACATAACCCTTGTAAACCCAGTATATAACCCTTATAAACGCAGTACATAACCCTTGTAAACCCAGTACATAACCCTTATAAACCCAGTATATAACCCTTATAAACGCAGTAGATAACCCTTGTAAACCCAGTACATAACTCTTGTAAACCCAGTATATAACCCTTATAAACGCAGTACATAACCCTTGTAAACCCAGTACATAACCCTTGTAAACCCAGTACATAACCCTTATAAACCCAGCCATGAACAGTACATGTCAGAGGAAATGAAGTCTTAATGGGGTTCTTTATTTGACAGTGTAATGCCACTGGAGTTCACCCACCACATTGTACAGTCATCTTATGTCTGTTGAAAAAGCACCAACTGCTTCCAGCTGTTTAATTCAATCTCACTTTTTCCTTTAAACAATAACAATAATTATTTTCTATTAAAATCATGAATTAATGACAAAAGTACAGGATGTATAAAATACTAACACTGTTACCTCTCCTCCCTGACAGCCAGTAAGAAGTCTGGAGAGCCTCTAATCATCTCAGACATAAAGAAAGGCAGTATGGCTCACAGGTACGGTCTGTATGGATGGCTTCAGGCCACAGACTAATGACTTGGGTTCAATTGTTTGAGCTTGTGACGGTTCATTTTGTTCTCCTACAGAGAGAGACAGTTCACTGTAATTATTATTATTATAATAATTAATTAATTAGTGAAGGTGTAAACTTGGCAGTAGAAACATATGTACTTAACATATATACGTATTTGACCTCTCAGCTTCATTGTCAAATAAAATAAAAAATTGCTGAGGAAATGTACGAGTCTGCTGTTAATGATAATGCAGCGGATTTTCCAAAGGTTGCTTTTGGTGCATATCTCCCGGTAGTTATTGGAGTCAAATTTGTCTCCACAAGTCCTTGCTTCCAAATATTGGGGAAGATGCCAGAGCTGAGGATGATGTTAAAGAGTTTAAGTATAGCCAATTGGAATTTGTGGTCTGTATATTTAATAATTTAGAATACCGTCAAATCCACAGGCTTTTTTGGGTTGGAGGGTTTGTATTTTGTCGTATATTTTATTCAATGTAATTGGAGAATCCAGTGAGTTCTGGTGGTCTTTAATAGTTGATTCAAAGATTTGTATTTGATCATGTATATGTTTTTGCCATTTGTTCTTTGTTAAAGAGCCAAAAAGATTGGAGAAGTGGTTTACCCATACTTCTCCATTTTGGATAGATAATTCTTTGTGTTGTTGTTTGTTTCGTGTTTTCCAATTTTCTATGGATTCTTCAATTACTTTGAGCTGATTTCTGACGTGCTGTTCCTTCTTTTTCCGTAGTGTATTTCTGCATTGTTTCAGTGATTCACCATAGTGAAGGAGTAGGCTCAGGTTTTCTGGGTCTCTATGTTTGTGGTTGGACAGGTTTCTCAATTTCTTTCTTAGGTTTTTTGCATTCTTCACCAAACCATTTGTCATTGTTGTTAATTTTCTTAGGTTTTCTGATGGAATTTACTTTTGATGTGTCAGCTAATAGGTAACTATACTGTTCAGGCTTCCTACTGCTAAGTGTACACCTTCACTATTGCAGGAAAACATTTTGTTGTCTAATAAAGTTGTCTAATTTGTTGTTGGCCAATAGTTTTCTGGTAGGTGTCTACACTACCTTCCTTCCATCGAAAGCATTTGTTAATATTTTGCAGTTTGTTGGGCTTCGATGCCTCGTGGTTGATTATTACTCTGTTCAAGTAGAGTCTGATAGTGGCGTCAGTGGGCTGACTGTGAACGCTCTCTGAGAGACTCTGGGTTGAAGTCGGTGATAAAGTAGTCTACAGTACTACTGGCTAGAGATGAGCTATTGGTGTACCTACTGTAGGAGTCCCCTCAAAGCCTACCATTATATACACTAAACAAAAATATAAACGGGTTGGTCCCATATGTCATGAGCTGAAATAAAAGATCCTAAATATTTTCCACACCCACAAAATCATATTTCTCTCAAATTGTGTACACAAATGTGTTTACATCCCTGTTAATTAATGAGCATTGGTGAGCATATAATCATTTCTCCTTTGCCAAGATAATCCATCCACCTGACATGTGTGGTATATCAAGAAGCTGATTTAACAGCATGATAATTACACAGGTGCACCTTGTGCTGGGGACAATTAAAGGTCACTCTCAAATGTGCCGTTTTATCACACAACACAATGCCACAGATGTCTCAAGTTTTGAGGGAGTGTGCAATTGGCATGCTGACTGCAGGAATGTCCACCAAAGCTGTTGAATATTAATTTCTCTACCATAAGCCACCTCCAATGTAATTTTAGAAAATGTGGCAGTATGTCCAACCAGCCTCATAACTGAAGACCACGTGTAACCACGCATGCTCAGAACCTCCACATCCAACTTCTTCACCTGCAGGGTTGTCTGAGATCAGCCATCCAGATAAGCTGGTGAAACTGTTGGTTTGCACAACCAAATCATCTCTGCCCAAACTGTCAGAATCTGTCTCAGGAAGCACATCTGTTCGTCTGCTCGTTGACCTCACCAGGTGTCAGGATTTGGCCAGGGTTGTTCCGGGTTTTTGTCAGTAGATGTCCCCATTGTGCTTTTTGTCCCTGTGTTTTTCCCTTGATCCCCATTATTGTTTGCACCTGTGTCTCGTTATCCCTGATTGTATTTAAACCCTTTGTTTCCCTCAGTTCTGTGCTCTGTGTTTGTATGTTAGCACCCTGCCCTAGTGTTCTGTGTGCTCTTGTCGATTCCGGGTGAAGTTCTTGTGGTATTCTGTTTTTTTGTTTTTGTTTATTTTTTGGTGAGTTTCTTTTGAGGTCTTTTGTGTTTTTCCTACCACCTTTTGGATTTGCCATTTTTTGTATTTTAGGATTTTTTCTTTATTAAATACACCGTCTTAAGTACTGCTGTGTCTGCCTCATCTTCTGGGTTCTGCTGACTATTCGTGGCTCAGTTGGTTAAGTGACTGTTTCTCACTCCGGAGACCCAGGTTCGAAACCGGGTCCTGACAGAAACACAGAGCCAAAAATGAACCCAGAGGCAGCCAGTTCCCAGGACCTTTTTGCCACGCTGTCCCACCACCAGGAGACTGTCCAACGCCACGAAGCCGCCCTGGTTCAGCAAGAGGCCTTAATGGCTAGACATTCTCATCTTCTGTCGGAGATGCTGACTTCCATAAAGCAGATATCTGATCGACTTACCCCGGCAACGGTTCCCGTCCCAGTACCTCAGGTTCACGTACCCATGGCAGTTAACCCCCTGGCTGAACCTCGTCTTCCACCTCCCCAATGGTTCTCAGGTGATCCAAGTGCTTGTAAAGGCTTTCTCACTCAATGTTCTCTCTCCTTTGAGCTGCAACCTTCGTCGTTTCCCACCGACCGGTCTAAGATCGCATATATCATTACCCTGCTGTCGGAAAAAGCCCTGGCCTGGGCTACTGCTGTGTGGGATGCCCATAGTTCCTGCTGTGCCAGCTACTCTGCCTTTGCTGAGGAATTCAAACGAGTGTTTCAAGGCCCAAGCAGTGGTTCTGACTCAGCCAAACAGCTCCTGACTCTCCATCAAGGTTGGCGCAGCGTGACGGACTATGCCATCCAGTTCCGCACGGTGGCAGCAGCGAGTGGCTGGAACAACGAGGCGCTCACGGTGTGCTTTCTGAAAGGCCTTTCCGACACTATCCAAGATGAACTGGCCACTCGGGAACCACCGGACAATCTCGAGTCCCTGATCAAGTTGGCCTCACGCATTGACCAGCGTCTGAGAGAGAGAGAACTCAACCGTAGACCTCTAGCCCCTATCAGTCCCAGCTCCGAGTCCCCACCTTTATCATCGCTGGCTCCACCGGAACCCAGGCAGATTGGACGCATCTCCCAGGCTGAGAGAGACCGCCGGATGAGGGAGCGACGCTGTCTATATTGCGGCAAACCGGGCCATTTCCGTTCCACGTGTCCCGGGCTCCAGGGAAACGCTCTGTCCCGTACAGACCGGGGGAACTGTAACGGGAAACATAACCTCCTCCCATCCGTCCAACTCCCGTCTGCTCATTCCAGTCACCCTCTCCTGGGACAACCACAAGCTTCACCTTCAAGCCTTGGTAGACTCTGGAGCCGCAGGTAACTTCATGGATGGTGTCTGGGCGAAGGAGAATGGCGTTCCCTCTGAACCTCTAAGTGACCCCATGAGGGTTACTACATTGGATGGAAGCCCTTTGGGATCTGGACTTGTCACTCATGTCACTACCTCCTTGAGACTTTCAGTTTCACAACACCAGGAATTGATGAACTTTCATTTGATCTCCTGTTCCGAGTTCCCTCTCGTCCTTGGATACCCCTGGCTTCACAGCCATAACCCTCACATCGACTGGTCTGTGGGCACTATCAAGCAGTGGGGTCCTACGTGCCAAGCTACTTGTATTTTCCAGAATTCCCGAGTTCTACTCCCGAGTCTTTAGAATCCATCGACCTGACCCGAGTTCCCGAGTGTTACCATGACCTCAAACTGGTGTTTAGCAAACAGAGGGCCACCATGCTACCACCCCATAGATCTTACGATTGCCCCATCGACCTGTTTCCGGGCACTTGCCCCCCAGGGGTCGGATCTTTTCCCTATCTCCACCCGAACGAGCTGCTATGGATACCTACATCAAGGACTCTCTGGAAGCAGGCCTCATGCGTCCATCAACCTCCCCGGCGGGAGCAGGGTTTTTCTTTGTGGCCAAGAAAGATGGTGGATTACGTCCTTGCATCGACTACCGGGGACTCAATGACATAACCGTCCGTAACCGTTACCCGCTACCCCTTATGGCCACAGCCTTCGAGCTGCTCCAGGAAGCAGTTGTTTTCACTAAGCTTGACCTGCGGAACGCATACCATCTTGTGCGGATCAGACCTGGTGACGAGTGGAAGACCGCTTTCAACACGCCTACTGGTCACTATGAATACTTGGTGATGCCCTTCGGCCTGACCAACGCCCCAGCGGTGTTCCAAGCGCTCATAAACGATGTGCTTAGGGATATGCTTAACATATTTGTGTTCGTTTACTTGGATGACATCCTCATCTTTTCGAGCTCCCTTCAAGAACACACTAAGCATGTCAGACAAGTACTCAAACGCCTCCTGGACAGCCATCTGTACGTTAAGCCGGAAAAATGTGAATTCCATTCATCCCGAGTACAATTCCTGGGATTTGTAGTGGAACCCGGTCGAGTCCAAATGGACCCTAGGAAGGTAGGGGCGGTAGCGGATTGGCCCACCCCCAAATCCGTTAAGGATGTTCAGCGTTTCCTGGGCTTCACAAACTTTTACCGCAAGTTCATCAAGAACTTCAGTTTGGTGGCAGCTCCTCTCTCAGCTTTAACCAAAGGTGGCAATGCAAGGTTTGTGTGGGGAAGAGAAGCTGAGACGGCCTTCCAAGGACTCAAGCAGCGCGTCCTCTCTGCTCCCATCCTGATACTACCGACTACGGATGAACCATTTGTGGTGGAGGTAGACGCATCTGAAGTTGGTGTTGGAGCTGTCCTGTCTCAGAGGGGTGAAGACAAGAAGCTTCATCCGTGCGCTTTCTTCTCACACCGGCTTACCCCGACTGAGAGGAACTACGATGTGGGGGATCGTGAACTCCTAGCGGTTAAGATGGCATTGAAGGAATGGAGACACTGGCTCGAGGGGGCTTCTCACCCGTTTCAAGTGCTTACGGACCACAAAAATCTGGAGTATATCCAGCAGGCGAAGCGATTGAACTCTAGACAAGCTAGATGGTCTCTTTTCTTCAATCGATTCCAGTTTATCCTCACCTATCGGCCCGGGTCGAAGAATCTCAAACCGGATGCCCTGTCCCGAGTCTACGCTCCTGCCATTCGAGATGACACGGACATGCCTGTCCTTCCTGCTGCTAAGATTGTGGCTCCGATCTCGTGGCAAGTTGAGGATACTGTGAAACGTGCTCAAGCTAGCGAACCGGACCCTAAAGGAGGCCCTGCCAATCGGTTGTTTGTCCCCAAGGCAGTGAGGACTCAGGTCCTTCTGTGGGGGCACTCCTCTCGCCTCACCTGTCATCCGGGCGTAGGTCGCACCTTGGAGTTCATCCAGCGTAAGTTCTGGTGGCCTACCATAAGAGAAGACGTTGCCACTTTCGTCAATGCCTGCCCCGTGTGCTGCCAGGGCAAATCTTCTCACCTCCGCCCTCAAGGACTCCTTCACCCTTTACCTGTTCCCCACAGACCCTGGTCCCATATCTCATTGGACTTTATTACTGGACTTCCTCCATCCCATGGCAATACTACTATCCTAGTCATAATCGACAGGTTTTCAAAGGCGGCCAGGTTCGTCCCTCTGACTAAGTTACCTTCTGCCAAGGAAACGGCTGAGTTGGTAATTAATCATGTGTTCCGAGTCTTCGGCATTCCTCAAGATGTGGTTTCTGACAGAGGTCCCCAGTTCGCCTCAAGGTTTTGGAAGGCCTTCTGCCAACTCATGGGGGCTTCTGCCAGTCTATCTTCAGGGTACCATCCGGAGTCCAACGGCCAAACAGAGAGGATGAATCAAGAGCTGGAAACCACCCTCCGATGTATGACTCGTGACAACCCGTCCACATGGTCATCCTTTATTGTTTGGGCCGAATACGCGCACAACACCTTGCGCTCCTCCTCCACTGGTATGTCCCCGCACGAGTGTCAGTTTGGCTATGCTCCTCCATTGTTCCCGGACCAGGAGGCAGAAGTCAGAGTGCCTTCAGCCTTGAGGTTCGTCAGACGCTGTCGGCTTATGTGGAGGAAGACCCGTCTTAATCTGATGCGTTCCTCACAGAGGTATCAACAACAAGCCAACAGACGTCGCCGTCCCGGGCCTACCCTGCGCCCGGCCAGAGAGTCTGGCTTTCCACAAGAGACTTACCTCTACGGGTGGAGTCTCGCAAGCTGTCCCAAAAATACATCGGTCCCTTCAAGGTTGCCAGGAGAGTTAACCCAGTTTCTTATCGCCTACACTTACCCAGATCCCTTAAGATTAATCCCACATTTCACGTGTCATTGTTAAAACCTGTTGTTTTTTCTCCCCTTGTCCCGGCAGACAGACCTCCCCCTCCGCCTCGTGTCATTGGAGGCCAGCCGGCTTATACCGTCCACCGGATACTGGATTCCCGCCGGGTGCAGCGGTCCTGGCAGTATCTGGTGGACTGGGAAGGCTACGGTCCTGAGGAGCGCTCCTGGGTTCCTGCCAAAGACATCCTGGACCCTGACCTCATTCGTCAGTTCAGGGTCCTCCACCCTGAGAGAGCTGGTAGGAACGTCAGGAGCCGTTCCTAGGGGGATTCTGTCAGGATTTGGCCAGGGTTGTTCCGGGTTTTTGTCAGTAGATGTCCCCATTGTGCTTTTTGTCCCTGTGTTTTTCCCTTGATCCCCATTATTGTTTGCACCTGTGTCTCGTTATCCCTGATTGTATTTAAACCCTTTGTTTCCCTCAGTTCTGTGCTCTGTGTTTGTATGTTAGCACCCTGCCCTAGTGTTCTGTGTGCTCTTGTCGATTCCGGGTGAAGTTCTTGTGGTATTCTGTTTTTTTGTTTTTGTTTATTTTTTGGTGAGTTTCTTTTGAGGTCTTTTGTGTTTTTCCTACCACCTTTTGGATTTGCCATTTTTTGTATTTTAGGATTTTTTCTTTATTAAATACACCGTCTTAAGTACTGCTGTGTCTGCCTCATCTTCTGGGTTCTGCTGACTATTCGTGGCTCAGTTGGTTAAGTGACTGTTTCTCACTCCGGAGACCCAGGTTCGAAACCGGGTCCTGACACCAGGGTCTTGACCTGACTGCAGTTCGGTCTCGTAACCAACTTCAATGGGCAAATGCTCACCTTCGATGGCCACTGACACACTGCAGAGGTGTGCTCTTTATGGATGAATCCTGGTTTCAACTGTACCGGCAGATGACAGAGAGCGTTATGGCGTCATGTGGGCGAGCGGTTTGCTGATGTCAACGTTGTGAACAGAGTGCCCCATGGTAGTGGTGGGGTTATGGTATGGGCAGGTATAAGCTACGGACAACAAACTCAATTGCATTTTACCGATGGCAATTTAAATGTGCAGAGAAATCGTGACGAGATCCTGAGGCCCAATTTTGTGCCATTCATCCACCTCCATCACCTCATGTTTCACCATGATGATGCATGACCCCATGGATCTGTACACAATTCCTGGAAGCTGAAAATGTCTCAGTTCTTCCATGGCCTGCATACTCACCAGACATGTCACCCATTGAGCATGTTTGGGATGCTCTGGATCAACATGTACAACAGCGTGTTCCAATTCCGCCAAATATCGAGGAACTTCTCACAGCCATTGAAGAGGAGTGGGACAGCATTCCACAGGCCACAATCAACAGCCTGATCAACTCTATGTGAAAGAGATGTGTCGCACTGCAAGAGGCGAAACGTGGTCACACCAGATACCCACTGGTTTCCTGATCCACACCCCTATCTTTGTTTTAAGGTATCTGTGACCAACAGAAATCCATACATTAGGGCCTAATTCATTTATTTCAATTGACTGATTTCCTTATATGAACTGAAATTTGGTAAAAACTTTGAAACCGTTGCATTTTACGTTTATATTTTTGTTCAGTGTACCTACCCAGTATGCGACAGAGCTGCAGGAGTTGTGACCCGTTTTTGTTGGTTAGGTTGTCATAGGTGTGGTTATGTTGTCATATGTGTGTCTAGAGGGGCATATGGGAGAGAGAATGATGTCACTTCCAGGTAGGTGTTTGTACCCCTGTGTGCTGAGGGTGTCAGGTTCTTAAGGTCACCACAGACTAGTACATGTCCCTGGGCCTGGAAATGATTGATCTCCCCCTCTGGGATGGAGAAGCTGTCATTGTTAAAGTATGGGGATTCTAGTGGAGGGAATATAGGTAGCACACAGGAGGACATTTTTCTCTCTTGAGATCATTTCCTTTTGCATTTCTAGCCAGATGTAACGTGTTCCTGTTTTGATTAACTTAATAGAGTGAGTTAGATCTGCTCTATACCATATTATCATATGTCCTGAGTCCCTTCTCTGTTTCACACCTGGTAGTTTGGTGGATGGGACTACCAGCTCTCTGTAACCTAGAGGGCAATGAGTGGGTCCATCTTCTCTATACCATGTTTCTTGTTGGATGAATTTCAAATGTATTTGGTGAAGTCCAGGTTCCTGCTCTTTAGGCCAAAGACAGATGATCTCAGGCCTTGGATATTACAGGATGAGATAGTGAAGATGCTCTCTCTGTCTCTCTCTCTCTCTCCCCCCCTCTCTCTCTCTGTGTCTCTCTCTCTCTCTCTCTCTCTCTCTCTCCCCCTCTCTCTCTGTGTCTCTCTCTCTCTGTCTCTCTCTCTCTGTCTCTCTCTCTCTCTCTCTCTCTGTCTCTCTCTCTCTCTCTCTCCCCCCCCCTCTCTCTCTCTCCCTCTACCCAGGACTGGTACCCTGGAGCCAGGTGACAAGCTGCTGGCCATAGACAACATCAGACTGGAGAACTGTTCCATGGAAGACGCCTGTCAGATCCTACAACAGGCAGAGGACCTGGTCAAACTCAAGATCCGCAAGGACGAGGACAACTCAGGTGAGCCTACTGGGAGGCAGTTAGGAAGTAGTATATGTAACAGGAGTATGGTATATAGAGAAGACATATATACATACTGATGAATCAATCAATCAGATCCCAAATAATTAACAGAAGCAGAAGCACAGTGGCAAAGAAAAACTCCTTCAGTACCAGACTTTACCACACAGTGGCAGTATTGTCTACAAATAGCCACAACCATTTCTTCTTCTGCCAAACACAATCCTGATTCAACAAGCTATCACCCACCAGTATTGTAGTGTTTTAGACACACAAATGGCATGATTAAATACTAGTGACCTATAGTGTTATATAGTTCATACTCTCTACCAAATATCAGATGCAGCTCTATAAATAGCAGATACGTTTAATCAGATGCAGCTCTGTAAATAGTGGATAGGTTTATAGCTTTGCTGTCTGATATGAAAGCATAGAAGCATTTCCTGTAGCAGCAGATGACTCAGTTGTCTTCCTCTCCCTCCTTTCCCCCCTTTCTCTCCATTGGTGAGATCTGCAGACGCGTTTCACACATGTCCTGATTCTAAGAATAAAGCCATCACGGGTATATTATAAAAGGGCCATTTTCATTTCCATGATGCATTTCTTATACTGTGTGGAGGATGAACAGCCCATCCGTCAGACATTATTGAAATTGTATTGCTTTCTGCCTGCCTGTGAATTCTGGATTTTTAGTATGTCTAGGGAGCTGTGTGATTACCTCTGCCTTAAAGTGTAGCTATGCCCTGAATCTCTCTCTATCTATCTCTCTATATCTCTCTATATCTCTCTATATATCTCTCTATATCTCTCTCTCTCTCTATATATATATCTCTCTATATATCTCTCTCTATATATATATATCTCTCTATATCTCTCTCTATATCTTTCTCTATATATCTCTCTATATCTCTCTCTCTCTCTATATATCTCTATATCTCTCTATATCTTTCTCTATATATCTCTCTATATCTCTCTATATCTCTCTCTCTCTCTATATCTCTCTATATATATCTCTCACTCTCTCTCTCTGTCTCTCTCTGTCTCTCTCTGTCTGTCTCTGTCTCTCTCTGTCTCTCTCTCTGTCTCTCTCTGTCTCTCACTCTCTTTCTTTCTTTCTGTCTCTCACTCTCTTTCTTTCTCTCTGATTTCCTGTATACCCTGAAGTCACCCCGCCCCCCTCTCTCTAATGGTCTCTCCTCCCTCCCTTTCTTCCCTCTCCCTCTCTCTTACCTCCCCCCTAGATGAACAGGAGACGTCTGGTTCTATCATCTATACGGTGGAGCTGAAGAGATATGGAGGCCCCCTGGGCATAACCATCTCAGGGACAGAGGAGCCATTTGACCCGATCGTTATCTCTGGCCTCACCAAGAGGGGCCTGGCTGAGAGGTGAGACAGCCAGGGCCAGGACAGGGGGGCACAGGGGCAGGGGGGACAGAGGGGCCTGGCTGAGAGGTGAGACAGCCAGGGCCAGGACAGGGGGGCACAGGGGCCTGGCTGAGAGGTGAGGCAGCCAGGGCCAGGACAGGGGGGCACAGGGGCAGGGGGGACAGAGGGGCCTGGCTGAGAGGTGAGACAGCCAGGGCCAGGACAGGGGGGACAAAGGGGCCTGGCTGAGAGGTGAGACAGCCAGGGCCAGGACAGGGGGGCACAGGGGCCTGGCTGAGAGGTGAGACAGCCAGGGCCAGGACAGGGGGGCACAGGGGCAGGGGGGACAGAGGGGCCTGGCTGAGAGGTGAGACAGCCAGGGCCAGGACAGGGGTGACAAAGGGGCCTGACTGAGAGGTGAGACAGCCAGGGCCAGGACAGGGGGGCACAGGGGCAGGGGGGACAGAGGGGCCTGGCTGAGAGGTGAGACAGCCAGGGCCAGGATAGGGGGGCACAGGGGCAGGGGGGACAGAGGGGACAGAAGGACAAAGGGACAGGGGCCAGCGTTTCATCTCTAGCCCCACGGTCAAGGGCCCTTTGTGGGTCTGGCCATGCAGGCCCTGGCCCTCTTCACCCCTCTCTACCTTATGGAGTCAGAACACACTACATCCCCCTCCTCCCTCCTTCTGCCCCCCCACCCTCTCTCTCTCTTAAACTCTCTCTCTCTCTCTCTCTCTCTCTCTCTCTCACTTTCTCTCACTTTCTCTGTCTCTCTCTCTCTCTCTCTCTCTCTTACTTCTCTCAATACAATTCAATTCAAACTCACCCCCTTTGTCCCCCCTACCTCCCACGCAGCCAGAGATCACAACCCCTCATCTTTTAATAGATTGACAAGGATTTAACTTTTAACGCCCACCAACCACAGTGTGTGTGTGTGTGTGTGTGTGTGTGTGTGTGTGTGTGTGTGTGTGTGTGTGTGTGCATACGACACATGGCCTATGTACTCCTCTAACATGTGAACTGAAGAAAGCCTGATTCCCTTCTACACTGCTCATAGCGTTCTGTTCTCATACAGACCACCAGTCACAGACTTGGGTTCAAATAGTATTCAAAATGTATTAGTGTTTTGCTTTAGCCTGCCTGGAGTGCCAGATGGGCGGGGTTTACAGTTTTGCCACAATTCTATTGGTTCCATTGCATCAGACAAGCTCAAACAAGCCCAGATAAAAGTATTTGAAATTATTTCAAATACTATTTGAACCCAGGCCAACACCAGTCCCGTACCGCTAGCTTATGTACATTTTGATCAACATGCATTTAAGTTTATTTATATTATTTGTCATGTTTTTTTGTGTAGACCTGGTTTCAAATAGTATTTTGAAATATTTCATACTTTAGCCGCACTTGATTGAGCTTTTCTGGTGCAATGTAACCAATAGAATAGTCCCCAAAAGTGCAAACCCCAAAGCGTCCTGAATCCAACACTCTAAATATTTGATAGAAAACAAATACTTCTTTAACCGAGGTCTGTTTATAGCATCAACAGAGTGGGGGCTCTATCGTATCGGCTCGTCAGAGATCACAGACAGACAGACAGACAGACAGACAGACAGACAGACAGACAGACAGACAGACAGACAGACAGACAGACAGACAGACAGACAGACAGACAGACAGACAGACAGACAGAGGCTTATCATTGTTTGACCTCGATCATGATCGCTGTTCCTGCAGGTTGTGACTCATTGGCACACGCTCAAATCTTGACTCATATGTTTGTGTATATCTAACCAGATAAGGGAATCTGTTTTCATTTCTACCAGAGTGGGGACTTTTGGGTCAACTTAACGGGCAGAGCTATTCTGCATGTTTACGGCTGTTATATAAACAACTAATGTTTTTTTAAACAGGATCTCTTTTAGTAAAGGGATGGTATCTATGAAAATAATTGATTACATTAAATCATTAGGTATGTTGGATGGATTAAACACGAGGCCATGACAAATCATCACGATCCATCTTATAGGCACAATTACATTACAGTACTGCCATCAAATAAATCCTCTCTAATTTACCATCTCCATAAAGTAGGACCTGGAGTATTCCCACCAAGTATTTCCTGACTAGAGATTTTCCTGGTCAGGTCACGTTACCATGAAAAACGACCTGGCTGGTCCCACTTAAGCTATTTGTCAACATTCCAGGACCCATAATAATTTACACTGATCTAGAATCAGGTTCCCCCCTTTCTATATAATCTTATTCGTCATGATCTAAAAGACATTATTATGATCCTGGATCAGCTTTCCTACTCTGAGACCCTGACACCCTACGACACCAGAGATCCTACCATTTAACCTGTCGTCTTCCCCGTAGGACCGGAGCCATCCATGTGGGAGATCGTATCCTGGCTATCAACAGTGTCAGTCTGAAGGGCAAGCCGCTCAGCGAGGCCATTCACCTGCTACAGATGGCCGGGGAGACGGTCACACTCAAGATCAAAAAACAGGTCGACAGTAAGTGTTCACAAAATCAATCAATCGACTTCATTAATAAAAGGCCGTTTTTTTTAACAGCAGCTGTCACAAAGGGCTTTTACAGTAACCCAGCCTAGACCCCAAAGAGCAAGCAGGAAGGACTCCTCATCATCTTTTACAGTAACCCAGCCTAGACCCCAAAGAGCAAGCAGGAAGGACTCCTCATCATCTTTTACAGTAACCCAGCCTAGACCCCAAAGAGCAAGCAGGAAGGACTCCTCATCATCTTTTACAGTAACCCAGCCTAGACCCCAAAGAGCAAGCAGGAAAGACTCCTCATCATTTTTTACAGTAACCCAGCCTAGACCCCAAAGAGCAAGCAGGAAAGACTCATCATCTTTTACAGTAACCCAGCCTAGACCCCAAAGAGCAAGCAGGAAAGACTCCTCATCATCTTTTACAGTAACCCAGCCTAGACCCCAAAGAGCAAGCAGGAAGGACTCCTCATCATCTTTTACAGTAACCCAGCCTAGACCTGAAAGAGCAAGCAGGAAAGACTCCTCATCATTTTTTACAGTAACCCAGCCTAGACCCCAAAGAGCAAGCAGGAAAGACTCCTCATCATCTTTTACAGTAACCCAGCCTAGACCCCAAAGAGCAAGCAGGAAGGACTCCTCATCATTTTTTACAGTAACCCAGCCTAGACCCCAAAGAGCAAGCAGGAAAGACTCCTCATCATCTTTTACAGTAACCCAGCCTAGACCCCAAAGAGCAAGCAGGAAAGACTCCTCATCATCTTTTACAGTAACCCAGCCTAGACCCCAAAGAGCAAGCAGGAAGGACTCCTCATCATCTTTTACAGTAACCCAGCCTAGACCCCAAAGAGCAAGCAGGAAAGACTCCTCATCATCTTTTACAGTAACCCAGCCTAGACCCCAAAGAGCAAGCAGGAAGGACTCCTCATCATCTTTTACAGTAACCCAGCCTAGACCTGAAAGAGCAAGCAGGAAAGACTCCTCATCATTTTTTACAGTAACCCAGCCTAGACCCCAAAGAGCAAGCAGGAAAGACTCATCATCATTGCTGATGATACATGTATTACAGTAGAGGTGGCAGGAAAGGTAATGGTGGCAGGTAGCGTAGCCAGTAACCGAAAGATTGCTGGTTTGAATTATGTGAGCAAGGCACTTCACTCTAATTTCCTCCAGGGGTGCTGTACTACTATGACTGACCCTGTACAACAACACCTATCATACTACTATGACTGACCCTGTACAACAACAGCTATCATATTACTATGACTGACCCTGTACAACAACTGATTACACTGCACCTATAATACTACTATGACTGACCCTGTACAACAACACCTATCATACTACTATGACTGACCCTGTACAACAACACCTATCATACTACTATGACTGACCCTGTACAACAACAGCTATCATATTACTATGACTGACCCTGTACAACAACTGATTACACTGCACATATCATACTACTATGACTGACCCTGTACAACAACACCTATCATACTACTATGACTGACCCTGTACAACAACACCTATCATACTACTATGACTGACCCTGTACCTATGCTGGGTATGTGACAATAAAATCTAAATATATATATACACAGTATATCGCAAAAGTGAGTACAACCCTCACGTTTTTGTAAATATTTGAGTATATCTTTTCACGTGACAACACTGAAGAAATGACACTTCACTACAATGTAAAGTAGTGAGTGTACAGCTTGTATAACAGTGTAAATCTGCTGTCCCCTCAAAATAACTCAACACACAGCCATTAATGTCTAAACCGCTGGCAACAAAACTGAGTAAAGTGTCATTTCTTCAGTGTTATCACATGAAAATATATACTCAAATATGTACAGGGGGATGTACTCACTTTTTTCTTGATTTCCCAACATGTTTGGGCCTTCCTCTGGTATCAGCCTGGTGTCAGCCTGGTGTCAGCCTGGTGTCAGCCTGGTATCAGCCTGGTGTCAGCCTGGTGTCAGCCTGGTGTCAGCCTGGTCTCTGGTGTCAGCCTGGTGTCAGCCTGGTGTCAGCCTGGTGTCAGCCTGGTGTCTGGTGTCAGCCTGGTCTCTGGTGTAAGCCTGGTCTCTGGTGTCAGCCTGGTGTCAGCCTGGTCTCTAGTGTCAGCCTGGTCTCTGGTGTCAGCCTGGTCTCTGGTGTCAGCCTGGTGTCAGCCTGGTCTCTAGTGTCAGCCTGGTCTCTGGTGTCAGCCTGGTGTCAGCCTGGTCTCTAGTGTCAGCCTGGTCTCTGGTATCAGCCTGGTCTCTGGTGTCAGCCTGGTCTCTGGTGTCAGCCTGGTGTCAGCCTGGTCTCTGGTGTCAGCCTGGTCTCTGGTGTCAGCCTGGTGTCAGCCTGGTCTCTGGTGTCAGCCTGGTCTCTGGTGTCAGCCTGGTGTCAGCCTGGTCTCTGGTGTCAGCCTGGTCTCTGGTGTCAGCCTGGTATCAGCCTGGTACTCTGGTGTCAGCCTGGTCTCTAGTGTCAGCCTGGTGTCAGCCTGGTCTCTGGTGTCAGCCTGGTCTCTGGTGTCAGCCTGGTCTCTGGTATCAGCCTGGTACTCTGGTGTCAGCCTGGTCTCTAGTGTCAGCCTGGTGTCAGCCTGGTCTCTGGTGTCAGCCTGGTCTCTGGTGTCAGCCTAGTCTCTGGTGTCAGCCTGGTCTCTGGTGTCAGCCTGGTCTCTGGTGTCAGCCTGGTGTCTGGTGTCAGCCTGGTCTCTGGTGTCAGCCTGGTCTCTGGTGTCAGCCTGGTCTCTGGTGTCAGCCTGGTCTCTGGTGTCAGCCTGGTACTCTGGTGTCAGCCTGGTCTCTGGTGTCAGCCTGGTCTCTGGTGTCAGCCTGGTGTCAGCCTGGTGTCTGGTGTCAGCCTAGTCTCTGGTGTCAGCCTGGTGTCAGCCTGGTCTCTGGTGTCAGCCTGGTCTCTGGTGTCAGCCTGGTCTCTGGTGTCAGCCTGGTGTCTGGTGTCAGCCTGGTGTCTGGTGTCAGCCTGGTCTCTGGTGTCAGCCTGGTCTCTGGTATCAGCCTGGTGTCAGCCTGGTGTCTGGTGTCAGCCTGGTCTCTGGTGTCAGCCTGGTGTCAGCTTGGTCTCTGGTGTCAGCCTGGTCTCTGGTGTCAGCCTGGTGTCAGCCTGGTCTCTGGTGTCAGCCTGGTGTCTGGTGTCAGTCTGGTGTCTGGTGTCAGCCTGGTGTCAGCCTGGTGTCAGCCTGGTCTCTGGTGTCAGCCTGGTCTCTGGTGTCAGTCTGGTGTCAGCCTGGTCTCTGGTGTCAGCCTGGTCTCTGGTATCAGCCTGGTGTCAGCCTGGTCTCTGGTGTCAGCCTGGTCTCTGGTGTCAGCCTAGTCTCTGGTGTCAGCCTGGTGTCAGCCTGGTCTCTGGTGTCAGCCTGGTCTCTGGTGTCAGCCTGGTGTCAGCCTGGTCTCTGGTGTCAGCCTGGTGTCAGCCTGGTCTCTGGTGTCAGCCTGGTGTCAGCCTGGTCTCTGGAGTCAGCCTGGTGTCTGGTGTCAGCCTGGTGTCAGCCTGGTCTCTGGAGTCAGCCTGGTGTCTGGTGTCAGCCTGGTCTCTGGTGTCAGCCTGGTGTCTGGTGTCAGCCTGGTCTCTGGTGTCAGCCTGGTGTCTGGTGTCAGCCTGGTGTCAGCCTGGTCTCTGGTGTCAGCCTGGTCTCTGGTGTCAGCCTGGTGTCAGCCTGGTCTCTGGTGTCAGCCTGGTGTCAGCCTGGTCTCTGGTGTCAGCCTGGTGTCAGCCTGGTCTCTGGAGTCAGCCTGGTGTCTGGTGTCAGCCTGGTGTCAGCCTGGTGTCAGCCTGGTCTCTGGAGTCAGCCTGGTGTCTGGTGTCAGCCTGGTCTCTGGTGTCAGCCTGGTGTCTGGTGTCAGCCTGGTCTCTGGTGTCAGCCTGGTGTCTGGTGTCAGCCTGGTCTCTGGTGTCAGCCTGGTGTCTGGTGTCAGCCTGGTCTCTGGTGTCAGCCTGGTGTCAGCCTGGTCTCTGGTGTCAGCCTGGTCTCTGGAGTCAGCCTGGTGTCTGGTGTCAGCCTGGTGTCTGGTGTCAGCCTGGTCTCTGGTGTCAGCCTGGTCTCTGGTGTCAGCCTGGTGTCAGCCTGGTCTCTGGAGTCAGCCTGCACCTAATCAAAAGGGGATCATCTCCCAGAAGCTTGTCTGGGGCATAAAACCTCTAAAGTCAGACAATAAAAGGTGTGATTGGCGCCGCACTCAGAAAGATGTTGCATAAAGCGGGATTGATTTACAAATATGTTCTCTGCATCAGGGATAGTGTACACAAATGTTTCTGCTTTTCAGCCGAATAGCCGCTAGCCAAATACCCGTACCCACCATCTTAAATGTACCTTGCCAGGACTGTACGTCCTCTACATTTGCATAGTAGGAGACGTACACCCTCAAGGGGTAAACATTTTGAGGACATCTGAGACGTAACAAACCATTTGTAGTTTGACATTTAAACAAACTGACAAAGACATAAATCCAGGCAGGGTTGGTGAATTTGATACAGCTGGTGAGCTGAGTGATGCTGTAGTTTGCTGGTGAGCTGAGTGATGCTGTAGTTGGCTGGCTAGCTGAGGGATGCTGTAGTTGGCTGGCTAGCTGAGGGATGCTGTAGCTGGCTGGCTAGCTGAGGGATGCTGTAGCTGGCTGGCTAGCTGAGGGATGCTGTAGTTGGCTAGCTGAGTGATGCTGTAGCCTGCTAGCTGAGAGATGCTGTAACTGGCTAGCTGAGTGCTGCTGTAGCTGGCTAGCTAAGTGATGCTGTAGCTGGCTAGCTGAGTGATGCTGTAGCCTGCTAGCTGAGAGATGCTGTAACTGGCTAGCTGAGTGCTGCTGTAGCTGGCTGGCTGAGTTCTGCTGTAGCTGGCTAGCTGAGTGCTACTGTAGCTGGCTAGCTGAGTGCTGCTGTAGCTGGCTGGCTAACTCAGGGATGCTGTAGCTGGCTAGCTGAGTGCTGCTGGCACCAACTGCGGCTCTGGCTTATACAGAACAATGTGGCCTCTGCCTCCTCTGTCCAGGCTCCAACACTGTCCAACAGATACATACTGTTGGTGGTCTCAGAGAATCCCCTAACAGCTCATCTTTCTAATTCATGTGCTATGAGGTCTATGTGGGTCTGAGGTTTTACTCCCCATAAAACCACACAATAATCATTATGTACAATGAAGGAAAACAACTGAACTGTTTTCAGCGTTGGTCACTTTGATCATTTCTCTGAGTTTAAATAAAATGATCCGCTTAGAAATTAGTATGATGTATGATCACATTAAAATGTTTCCATGGACAAACAGTTAAGGCTGTAATGCAGTCGTCTGGTGGTAAATCAAATGTTGTTTATGACATGCTGATTGTCATTACATTAGAAGGGACCACAGTCAGAGATAGAAACGTTTGTTTTGCGTAGAAGTAAACTGTGTAGCTGAATAGCGTGCAGTGGTTGTTGTTGTGGTTGTGCAATGGGTGTTGTTGTGGCATTGGCCCTGACAGATAAACAAATAGACTACGGCATACATTTTCCAGACCGAGCAAAGGTCAAATACAGGTCTCAGATACTTTCCAATACACCAGCTGTGCTGGATTTAGTACAATGAAACCAATGGAATAATACGGAACGTGCCAAAAGAACGCCAAGCTAAATCAAGAGCATCCGCAGTACTTTCACGTATTTCAGATGCATAATGTACTGTCTATTTGAAAATATTTGACATATGACCAAGGTCTGCTATTTTACTCCCACCCTTGGTCAGACATATGACAACAATGCAGATAGTCCGGGTTGCCATGTGATTATCTGTTCAGGAGTCTTATGGCTTGGGGGTAAAAACTGTATATTTTTGAATATCGTAATTTACTTGTGAAAAATAAAAAGTTCAAATAAAAAACTTATTCCTGAAATTCCAGGGCTGCAATAATAATTATTAAAATAACATCATCATCAACATGTATAGTATAATCACTCATACTGTACAGTACTGTGAGGGTTCTAGTTCTCATCAACATGTATAGTATAATCACTCATACTGTACAGTACTGTGAGGGTTCTAGTTCTCATCAACATGTATAGTATAATCACTCATACTGTACGGTACTGTGAGTGTTCTAGTTCTCATCAACATGTATAATCACTCATACTGTACAGTACTGTGAGGGTTCTAGTTCTCATCAACATGTATAGTATAATCACTCATACTGTACAGTACTGTGAGGGTTCTAGTTCTCATCAACATGTATAGTATAATCACTCATACTGTACAGTACTGTGAGGGTTCTAGTTCTCATCAACATGTATAATCACTCATACTGTACGGTACTGTGAGTGTTCTAGTTCTCATCAACATGTATAGTATAATCACTCATACTGTACAGTACTGTGAGGGTTCTAGTTCTCATCAACATGTATAGTATAATCACTCATACTGTACAGTACTGTGAGGGTTCTAGTTCTCATCAACATGTATAGTATAATCACTCATAGTGTACAGTACTGTGAGGGTTCTAGTTCTCATCAACATGTATAGTATAATCACTCATACTGTACGGTACTGTGAGTGTTCTAGTTCTCATCAACATGTATAGTATAATCACTCATACTGTACAGTACTGTGAGGGTTCTAGTTCTCATCAACATGTATAATCACTCATACTGTACGGTACTGTGAGTGTTCTAGTTCTCATCAACATGTATAGTATAATCACTCATACTGTACAGTACTGTGAGGGTTCTAGTTCTCATCAACATGTATAGTATAATCACTCATACTGTACAGTACTGTGAGGGTTCTAGTTCTCATCAACATGTCTAGTATAATCACTCATACTGTACGGTACTGTGAGGGTTCTAGTTCTCATCAACATGTATAGTATAATCATGCATACTGTACGGTACTGTGAGGGTTCTGGTTCTCATCAACATGTATAGTATAATCACTCATACTGTACGGTACTGTGAGGGTTCTAGTTCTCATCAACATGTATAGTATAATCACTCATACTGTACGGTACTGTGAGGGTTCTAGTTCTCATCAACATGTATAGTATAATCACTCATACTGTACAGTACTGTGAGGGTTCTAGTTCTCATCAACATGTATAGTATAATCACTCATACTGTATGGTACTGTGAGGGTTCTAGTTCTCATCAACATGTATAATCACTCATACTGTGCAGTACTGTGAGGGTTCTAGTTCTCATCAACATGTATAATCACTCATACTGTGCAGTACTGTGAGGGTTCTAGTTCTCATCAACATGTATAATCACTCATACTGTACAGTACTGTGAGGGTTCTGGTTCTCATCAACATGCATAGTATAATCACTCATACTGTATGGTACTGTGAGGGTTCTAGTTCTCATCAACATGTATAATCACTCATACTGTACGATACTGTGAGGGTTCTAGTTCTCATCAACTTGTATAATATAATCACTCATACTGTACAGTACTGTGAGGGTTCTAGTTCTCATCAACATGTATAGTATAATCACTCATACTGTACAGTACTGTGAGGGTTCTAGTTCTCATCAACATGTATAGTATAATCACTCATACTGTACAGTACTGTGAGGGTTCTGGTTCTCATCAACATGTACAGTATAATCACTCATACTGTACGGTACTGTGAGGGTTCTGGTTCTCATCATCATCTATAATCCTACATACTGTTCTGTACTGTGAGGGTTCTGGTTCTCATCAACATGTATAGTATAATCACTCATAATGTACAGTACTGTGAGGGTTCTAGTTCTCATCAACATGTATAGTATAATCACTCATAATGTACAGTACTGTGAGGGTTCTAGTTCTCATCAACATGTATAGTATAATCACTCATAATGTACAGTACTGTGAGGGTTCTGGTTCTCATCAACATGTATAGTATAATCACTCATACTGTACTGTACTGTGAGGGTTCTAGTTCTCATCAACATGTATAATCACTCATACTGCACAGTACTGTGAGGGTTCTGGTTTTCATCAACATGTCTAGTATAATCACTCATACTGTACTGTACTGTGAGGGTTCTAGTTCTCATCAACATGTATAGTATAATCACTCATACTGTACGGTACTGTGAGGGTTCTAGTTCTCATCAACATGTATAATCACTCATACTGTACGGTCCTGTGAGGGTTCTAGTTCTCATCAACATGTATAATCACTCATACTGTATGGTACTGTGAGGGTTCTAGTTCTCATCAACATGTATAGTATAATCACTCATACTGTACTGTACTGTGAGGGTTCTGGTTCTCATCAACATGTATAGTATAATCACTCATACTGTACGGTACTGTGAGGGTTCTAGTTCTCATCAACATGTATAGTATAATCACTCATACTGTACGGTACTGTGAGATACTGGACAGTTCTGTGAGGTTTCTCGTTCTCATCAACATGTATAGTATAATCACTCATGCTGTACGTTACTGTGAGGGTTCTCGTTCTCATCAACATGTATAGTCACTCATACTGTACGGTACTGTGAGGGTTCTCGTTCTCATCAACATGTATAGTATAATCACTCATACCCTACAGTACTGTGAGGGTTCTAGTTCTCATCAACATATATAATCACTCATACTGTACGGTCCTGTGAGGGTTCTAGTTCTCATCAACATGTATAATCACTCATACTGTACGGTCCTGTGAGGGTTCTAGTTCTCATCAACATGTATAATCACTCATACTGTACGGTACTGTGAGGGTTCTAGTTCTCATCAACATGTATAATCACTCATAGTGCACAGTCCTGTGAGGGTTCTAGTTCTCATCAACATGTATAATCACTCATACCCTACAGTACTGTGAGGGTTCTAGTTCTCATCAACATGTATAGTATAATCACTCATACTGTACGGTCCTGTGAGGGTTCTAGTTCTCATCAACATGTATAATCACTCATACCCTACAGTACTGTGAGGGTTCTAGTTCTCATCAACATGTATAGTATAATCACTCATACCCTACAGTACTGTGAGGGTTCTAGTTCTCATCAACATGTATAGTATAATCACTCATACCCTACAGTACTGTGAGGGTTCTAGTTCTCATCAACATGTATAGTATAATCACTCATACTGTACGGTACTGTGAGAGTTCTAGTTCTCATCAACATGTATAGTATAATCACTCATACTGTACGGTACTGTGAGGGTTCTAGTTCTCATCAACATGTGTAGTATAATAACTCATACTGAACGGTACTGTGAGGGTTCTAGTTCTCATCAACATGTATAGTATAATCACTCATACTGTACGGTACTGTGAGGGTTCTGGTTCTCATCAACATGTGTAGTATAATAACTCATACTGTACTGCACTGTGAGGGTTCTAGTTCTCATCAACATGTATAGTATAATCACTCATACTGTACGGTACTGTGAGGGTTCTAGTTCTCATCAACATGTATAATCACTCATACTGTACGGTCCTGTGAGGGCTCTAGTTCTCATCAACATGTATAGTATAATCACTCATACTGTACAGTACTGTGAGGGTTCTAGTTCTCATCAACATGTATAGTATAATCACTCATACTGTATGGTACTGTGAGGGTTCTAGTTCTCATCAACATGTATAATCACTCATACTGTGCAGTACTGTGAGGGTTCTAGTTCTCATCAACATGTATAATCACTCATACTGTACAGTACTGTGAGGGTTCTAGTTCTCATCAACATGTATAATCACTCATACTGTACAGTACTGTGAGGGTTCTAGTACTCATCAACATGCATAGTATAATCACTCATACTGTATGGTACTGTGAGGGTTCTAGTTCTCATCAACATGTATAATCACTCATACTGTACGATACTGTGAGGGTTCTAGTTCTCATCAACTTGTATAATATAATCACTCATACTGTACAGTACTGTGAGGGTTCTAGTTCTCATCAACATGTATAGTATAATCACTCATACTGTACAGTACTGTGAGGGTTCTAGTTCTCATCAACATGTATAGTATAATCACTCATACTGTACAGTACTGTGAGGGTTCTGGTTCTCATCAACATGTACAGTATAATCACTCATACTGTACGGTACTGTGAGGGTTCTGGTTCTCATCATCATCTATAATCCTACATACTGTTCTGTACTGTGAGGGTTCTGGTTCTCATCAACATGTATAGTATAATCACTCATAATGTACAGTACTGTGAGGGTTCTAGTTCTCATCAACATGTATAGTATAATCACTCATAATGTACAGTACTGTGAGGGTTCTAGTTCTCATCAACATGTATAGTATAATCACTCATAATGTACAGTACTGTGAGGGTTCTGGTTCTCATCAACATGTATAGTATAATCACTCATACTGTACTGTACTGTGAGGGTTCTAGTTCTCATCAACATGTATAATCACTCATACTGTACGTTACTGTGAGGGTTCTAGTTCTCATCAACATGTATAGTATAATCACTCATACTGTACGGTACTGTGAGGGTTCTAGTTCTCATCAACATGTATAATCACTCATACTGTACGGTCCTGTGAGGGTTCTAGTTCTCATCAACATGTATAATCACTCATACTGTATGGTACTGTGAGGGTTCTAGTTCTCATCAACATGTATAGTATAATCACTCATACTGTACGGTACTGTGAGGGTTCTAGTTCTCATCAACATGTATAATCACTCATACTGTACGGTCCTGTGAGGGTTCTAGTTCTCATCAACATGTATAATCACTCATACTGTATGGTACTGTGAGGGTTCTAGTTCTCATCAACATGTATAGTATAATCACTCATACTGTACTGTACTGTGAGGGTTCTGGTTCTCATCAACATGTATAGTATAATCACTCATACTGTACGGTACTGTGAGGGTTCTAGTTCTCATCAACATGTATAGTATAATCACTCATACTGTACGGTACTGTGAGATACTGGACAGTTCTGTGAGGGTTCTAGTTCTCATCAACATGTATAGTATAATCACTCATACTGTATGGTACTGTGAGGGTTCTAGTTCTCATCAACATGTATAATCACTCATACTGTGCAGTACTGTGAGGGTTCTAGTTCTCATCAACATGTATAATCACTCATACTGTACAGTACTGTGAGGGTTCTGGTTCTCATCAACATGCATAGTATAATCACTCATACTGTATGGTACTGTGAGGGTTCTAGTTCTCATCAACTTGTATAATATAATCACTCATACTGTACAGTACTGTGAGGGTTCTAGTTCTCATCAACATGTATAGTATAATCACTCATACTGTACAGTACTGTGAGGGTTCTAGTTCTCATCAACATGTATAGTATAATCACTCATACTGTACAGTACTGTGAGGGTTCTGGTTCTCATCAACATGTACAGTATAATCACTCATACTGTACGGTACTGTGAGGGTTCTGGTTCTCATCATCATCTATAATCCTACATACTGTTCTGTACTGTGAGGGTTCTGGTTCTCATCAACATGTATAGTATAATCACTCATAATGTACAGTACTGTGAGGGTTCTAGTTCTCATCAACATGTATAGTATAATCACTCATAATGTACAGTACTGTGAGGGTTCTAGTTCTCATCAACATGTATAGTATAATCACTCATAATGTACAGTACTGTGAGGGTTCTGGTTCTCATCAACATGTATAGTATAATCACTCATACTGTACTGTACTGTGAGGGTTCTAGTTCTCATCAACATGTATAATCACTCATACTGTACGTTACTGTGAGGGTTCTGGTTTTCATCAACATGTCTAGTATAATCACTCATACTGTACTGTACTGTGAGGGTTCTAGTTCTCATCAACATGTATAGTATAATCACTCATACTGTACGGTACTGTGAGGGTTCTAGTTCTCATCAACATGTATAATCACTCATACTGTACGGTCCTGTGAGGGTTCTAGTTCTCATCAACATGTATAATCACTCATACTGTATGGTACTGTGAGGGTTCTAGTTCTCATCAACATGTATAGTATAATCACTCATACTGTACTGTACTGTGAGGGTTCTGGTTCTCATCAACATGTATAGTATAATCACTCATACTGTACGGTACTGTGAGGGTTCTAGTTCTCATCAACATGTATAGTATAATCACTCATACTGTACGGTACTGTGAGATACTGGACAGTTCTGTGAGGTTTCTCGTTCTCATCAACATGTATAGTATAATCACTCATGCTGTACGTTACTGTGAGGGTTCTCGTTCTCATCAACATGTATAGTCACTCATACTGTACGGTACTGTGAGGGTTCTCGTTCTCATCAACATGTATAGTATAATCACTCATACCCTACAGTACTGTGAGGGTTCTAGTTCTCATCAACATATATAATCACTCATACTGTACGGTCCTGTGAGGGTTCTAGTTCTCATCAACATGTATAATCACTCATACTGTACGGTCCTGTGAGGGTTCTAGTTCTCATCAACATGTATAATCACTCATACTGTACGGTACTGTGAGGGTTCTAGTTCTCATCAACATGTATAATCACTCATAGTGCACAGTCCTGTGAGGGTTCTAGTTCTCATCAACATGTATAATCACTCATACCCTACAGTACTGTGAGGGTTCTAGTTCTCATCAACATGTATAGTATAATCACTCATACTGTACGGTCCTGTGAGGGTTCTAGTTCTCATCAACATGTATAATCACTCATACCCTACAGTACTGTGAGGGTTCTAGTTCTCATCAACATGTATAGTATAATCACTCATACTGTACGGTACTGTGAGGGTTCTAGTTCTCATCAACATGTATAGTATAATCACTCATACCCTACAGTACTGTGAGGGTTCTAGTTCTCATCAACATGTATAGTATAATCACTCATACTGTACGGTACTGTGAGGGTTCTAGTTCTCATCAACATGTGTAGTATAATAACTCATACTGAACGGTACTGTGAGGGTTCTAGTTCTCATCAACATGTATAGTATAATCACTCATACTGTACGGTACTGTGAGGGTTCTGGTTCTCATCAACATGTGTAGTATAATAACTCATACTGTACTGCACTGTGAGGGTTCTAGTTCTCATCAACATGTATAGTATAATCACTCATACTGTACGGTACTGTGAGGGTTCTAGTTCTCATCAACATGTATAATCACTCATACTGTACGGTCCTGTGAGGGCTCTAGTTCTCATCAACATGTATAATCACTCATACTGTACGGTACTGTGAGGGTTCTAGTTCTCATCAACATGTATAGTATAATCACTCATACTGTACTGTACTGTGAGGGTTCTGGTTCTCATCAACATGTATAGTATAATCACTCATACTGTACGGTACTGTGAGGGTTCTGGTTCTCATCAACATGTATAGTATAATCACTCCTACTGTACGGTACTGTGAGGGTTCTGGTTCTCATCAACATGTATAGTATAATCACTCATACCCTACAGTTCTGTGAGGGTTCTGGTTCTCATCAACATGTACAGTATGATCACTCATACTGTACGGTACTGTGAGGGTTCTGGTTCTCATCATCATCTATAATCCTACATACTGTTCTGTACTGTGAGGGTTCTGGTTCTCATCAACATGTATAGTATAATCACTCATACTGTACGTTACTGTGAGGGTTCTAGATCTCATCAACATGTATAGTATAATCACTCATACTGTACAGTACTGTGAGGGTTCTGGTTCTCATCAACATGTATAGTATAATCACTCATACTGTACGTTACTGTGAGGGTTCTAGATCTCATCAACATGTATAGTATAATCACTCATACTGTACTGTACTGTGAGGGTTCTCGTTCTCATCAACATGTATAGTATAATCACTCATACTGTATGGTACTGTGAGGGTTCTCGTTCTCATCAACATGTATAGTATAATCACTCATACCCTACAGTACTGTGAGGGTTCTAGTTCTCATCAACATGTATAGTATAATCACTCATACTGTACGGTACTGTGAGGGTTCTCGTTCTCATCAACATGTATAGTATAATCACTCATACTGTACGGTACTGTGAGGGTTCTCGTTCTCATCAACATGTATAGTATAATCACTCATACCCTACAGTACTGTGAGGGTTCTAGTTCTCATCAACATGTATAGTATAATCACTCATACCCTACAGTACTGTGAGGGTTCTAGTTCTCATCAACATGTATAGTATAATCACTCATACTGTACGGTACTGTGAGGGTTCTAGTTCTCATCAACATGTATAATCACTCATACTGTACAGTACTGTGAGGGTTCTAGTTCTCATCAACATGTATAATCACTCATACTGTACGGTCCTGTGAGGGTTCTAGTTCTCATCAACATGTATAATCACTCATACTGTACGGTATACCCAACAGTGATGTTGTGCTGACCGTATTCACATTCCCAACAGTGATATTGTCGTTGTGCTGACTGTATTCACATTCCCAACAGGGATATTGTCGTTGTGCTGACCGTATTCACATTCCCAACATGGATATTGTCGTTGTGCTGACCGTATTCACATTCCCAACAGTGATAATGAGCTGACTGTATTCACATTCCCAACAGTAATATTGTATTTGTGCTGACCGTATTCACATTCCCAACAGTGATATTGTCGTTGTGCTGACCGTATTCACATTCCCAACAGTGATGTTGTCGTTGTGCTGACCGTATTCACATTCCCAACAGGGATATTGTCGTTGTGCTGACTGTATTCACATTCCCAACAGGGATATTGTCGTTGTGCTGACTGTATTCACATTCCCAACAGGGATATTGTCGTTGTGCTGACCGTATTCACATTCCCAACAGGGATATTGTCGTTGTGCTGACCGTATTCACATTCCCAACAGTAATATTGTATTTGTGCTGACCGTATTCACATTCCCAACAGTGATGTTGTCGTTGTGCTGACCGTATTCACATTCCCAACAGTGATATTGTCGTTGTGCTGACCGTATTCACATTCCCAACAGTGTCGTTGTGCTGACCGTATTCACATTCCCAACAGTGATATTGTCGTTGTGCTGACCGTATTCACATTCCCAACAGTGTCGTTGTGCTGACCGTATTCACATTCCCAACAGGGATATTGTCGTTGTGCTGACTGTATTCACATTCCCAACAGGGATATTGTCGTTGTGCTGACCGTATTCACATTCCCAACAGTGATATTATCGTTGTGCTGACTGTATTCACATTCCCAACAGGGATATTGTCGTTGTGCTGACCGTATTCACATTCCCAACAGTGATATTATCGTTGTGCTGACTGTATTCACATTCCCAACAGGGATATTGTCGTTGTGCTGACCGTATTCACATTCCCAACAGGGATATTGTCGTTGTGCTGACCGTGTTCACATTCCCAACAGGGATATTGTCGTTGTGCTGACCGTATTCACATTCCCAACAGTGTCGTTGTGCTGACCGTATTCACATTCCCAACAGTGTCGTTGTGCTGACCGTATTCACATTCCCAACAGTGATATTATCGTTGTGCTGACTGTATTCACATTCCCAACAGTGATATTGAGCTGACTGTATTCACATTCCCAACAGGGATATTATCGTTGTGCTGACCGTATTCACATTCCCAACAGGGATATTGTCGTTGTGCTGACCGTATTCACATTCCCAACAGTAATATTGTATTTGTGCTGACCGTATTCACATTCCCAACAGGGATATTGTCGTTGTGCTGACCGTATTCACATTCCCAACAGTGATATTATCGTTGTGCTGACCGTATTCACATTCCCAACAGTGTCGTTGTGCTGACCGTATTCACATTCCCAACAGTGTCGTTGTGCTGACCGTATTCACATTCCCAACAGTGATATTATCGTTGTGCTGACTGTATTCACATTCCCAACAGGGATATTATCGTTGTGCTGACCGTATTCACATTCCCAACAGGGATATTGTCGTTGTGCTGACCGTATTCACATTCCCAACAGGGATATTGTCGTTGTGCTGACCGTATTCACATTCCCAACAGGGATATTGTCGTTGTGCTGACCGTATTCACATTCCCAACAGGGATATTGTATTTGTGCTGACCATATTCACATTCCCAACAGTGATGTTGTCGTTGTGCTAACCGTATTCACATTCCCAACAGTGATATTGTCGTTGTGCTGACCGTATTCACATTCCCAACAGTGTCGTTGTGCTGACCGTATTCACATTCCCAACAGTGTCGTTGTGCTGACCGTATTCACATTCCCAAAAGTGATATTATCGTTGTGCTGACTGTATTCACATTCCCAACAGGGATATTGTCGCTGTGCTGACCGTATTCACATTCCCAACAGTGATATTATCGTTGTGCTGACTGTATTCACATTCCCAACAGTGATGTTGTCGTTGTGCTGACCGTATTCACATTCCCAACAGTGATATTATCGTTTTGCTGACCGTATTCACATTCCCAACAGTGATATTATCGTTGTGCTGACTGTATTCACATTCCCAACAGGGATATTGTCGTTGTGCTGACTGTATTCACATTCCCAACAGGGATATTGTCGTTGTGCTGACCGTATTCACATTCCCAACAGGGATATTGTCGTTGTGCTGACCGTATTCACATTCCCAACAGTAATATTGTATTTGTGCTGACCGTATTCACATTCCCGACAGTGATGTTGTCGTTGTGCTGACCGTATTCACATTCCCAACAGTGATATTGTCGTTGTGCTGACCGTATTCACATTCCCAACAGTGTCGTTGTGCTGACCGTATTCACATTCCCAACAGTGATATTGTCGTTGTGCTGACCGTATTCACATTCCCAACAGTGTCGTTGTGCTGACCGTATTCACATTCCCAACAGGGATATTGTCGTTGTGCTGACTGTATTCACATTCCCAACAGGGATATTGTCGTTGTGCTGACCGTATTCACATTCCCAACAGTGATATTATCGTTGTGCTGACTGTATTCACATTCCCAACAGGGATATTGTCGTTGTGCTGACCGTATTCACATTCCCAACAGGGTTATTGTCGTTGTGCTGACCGTATTCACATTCCCAACAGGGATATTGTCGTTGTGCTGACCGTATTCACATTCCCAACAGTAATATTGTATTTGTGCTGACCGTATTCACATTCCCAACAGTGATGTTGTCGTTGTGCTAACCGTATTCACATTCCCAACAGTGATATTGTCGTTGTGCTGACCGTATTCACATTCCCAACAGTGTCGTTGTGCTGACCGTATTCACATTCCCAACAGTGTCGTTGTGCTGACCGTATTCACATTCCCAACAGTGATATTATCGTTGTGCTGACTGTATTCACATTCCCAACAGTGATATTGAGCTGACTGTATTCACATTCCCAACAGGGATATTATCGTTGTGCTGACCGTATTCACATTCCCAACAGGGATATTGTCGTTGTGCTGACCGTATTCACATTCCCAACAGTAATATTGTATTTGTGCTGACCGTATTCACATTCCCAACAGGGATATTGTCGTTGTGCTGACCGTATTCACATTCCCAACAGTGATATTATCGTTGTGCTGACCGTATTCACATTCCCAACAGTGATATTGTCGTTGTGCTGACCGTATTCACATTCCCAACAGTGATATTGTCGTTCTGCTGACCGTATTCACATTCCCAACAGTGATGTTCCCAACAGTGATATTGTCGTTCTGCTGACCGTATTCACATTCCCAACAGGGATATTGTCGTTGTGCTGACCGTATTCACATTCCCAACAGTGATATTGAGCTGACTGTATTCACATTCCCAACAGTAATATTGTATTTGTGCTGACCGTATTCACATTCCCAACAGTGATGTTGTCGTTGTGCTGACCGTATTCACATTCCCAACAGTGATATTGTCTGCCTGCACTCTGTCCCGAATTTCCCACAGTTTTATTGCATTGTTGCCAATTACCATGTCAACAATGTCAATTTCCTGCGCATCTGATAATATTCTGTCTTTCCCTCCTGTGGGAGGCAACCTTTGGATCCTACTGAAATACACAAAACAATCCATATATTTTGAAATGTCAGTACATGTAAAAATGTGACCATGCTGTATTGTACTGTAATATGTAGTTCAATTATTGTTGACGGATGCACATCTCACCTGTGGTTTTGCCGGAAAATTCGTACTATTGATGCAACTGTTGAACGCTGGTTGGTTGCACCCTTAAACCGGCCTCTCTCAAAGAGAAACCATAGTTTACAACACGGTTTACAACATAGTTTACAGCATGGTTTACAACATAGTTTACAACAGTTTACAACATGGTTTACAACATGGTTTACAACATGGTTTACAGCATGGTTTACAGCATGGTTTACAACATGGTTTACAACATAGTTTACAGCATGGTTTACAACATTATTTACAACATGGTTTACAACATGGTTTACAACATGGTTTACAACATAGTTTACAACATGGTTTACAACATAGTTTACAACATAGTTTACAGCATGGTTTACAACATAGTTTACAACATGGTTTACAACATGGTTTACAACATGGTTTACAGCATGGTTTACAACATAGTTTACAGCATGGTTTACAACATAGTTTACAACATGGTTTACAACATAGTTTACAACATGGTTTACAACATAGTTTACAACATGGTTTACAACATGGTTTACAACATGGTTTACAACATAGTTTACAACATGGTTTACAACATAGTTTACAGCATGGTTTACAACAGTTTACAACATGGTTTGGAACATAATTTACAACATGGTTTACAACATGGTTTACAACATGGTTTACAACATGGTCAATAATTGTTGCCCTTATCTCTTCCTCTCCTTTGTCCTTCACACATTCTCCCTCTCCCTGCCACTCTTCTCTCCCCACCAACCTGTCTCCCCCTCCCTGCCACTCTTCTATCCCCACCAACCTGTCTCCCTCTCCCTGACACTCTTCTATCCCCACCAACCTGTCTCCCTCTCCCTGCCACTCTTCTACCCCCACCAACCTGTCTTCCTCTCCCTGCCACTCTTCTCTCCCCACCAACCTGTCTCCCTGCCACTCTTCTTTCCCCACCAACCTGTCTCCCTCTCCCTGCCTCTCTTCTCTCCCCACCAACCTGTCTCCCTGCCACTCTTCTCTCCCCACCAACCTGTCTCCCTCTCCCTGCCACTCTTCTCTCCCCACCAACCTGTCTCCCTCTCCCTGCCACTCTTCTCTCCCCACCAACCTGTCTCCCTCTCCCTGCCACTCTTCTCTCCCCACCAACCTGTCTCCCTCTCCCTGCCACTCTTCTCTCCCCACCAACCTGTCTCCCTCTCCCTGTCTCTCTTCTCTCCCCACCAACCTGTCTCCCTCTCCCTGCCACTCTTCTCTCCCCACCAACCTGTCTCCCTCTCCCTGCCTCTCTTCTCTCCCCACCAACCTGTCTCCCTGCCACTATTCTCTCCCCACCAACCTGTCTCCCTCTCCCTGCCACTCTTCTCTCCCCACCAACCTGTCTCCCTCTCCCTGCCACTCTTCTTTCCCCACCAACCTGTCTCCCTCTCCCTGCCACTCTTCTCTCCCTACCAACCTGTCTCCCTCTCCCTGACACTCTTCTCTCCCTACCAACCTGTCTCTCTCTCCCTGCCACTCTTCTCTCCCCACCAACCTGTCTCCCTCTCCCTGCCACTCTTCTTTCCCCCACCAACCTGTCTCCCTGCCACTCTTCTCTCCCCACCAACCTGTCTCCCTGCCTCTCTTCTCTCCCCACCAACCTGTCTCCCTGCCACTCTTCTTTCCCCACCAACCTGTCTCCCTCTCCCTGCCACTCTTCTCTCCCCACCAACCTGTCTCCCTCTCCCTGCCTCTCTTCTCTCCCCACCAACCTGTCTCCCTGCCACTCTTCTTTCCCCACCAACCTGTCTCCCTCTCCCTGCCTCTCTTCTCTCCCCACCAACCTGTCTCCCTGCCACTCTTCTTTCCCCACCAACCTGTCTCCCTCTCCCTGCCACTCTTCTCTCCCCACCAACCTGTCTCCCTCTCCCTGACACTCTTCTATCCCCACCAACCTGTCTTCCTCTCCCTGCCACTCTTCTCTTCCCACCAACCTGTCTCCCTGCCTCTCTTCTCTCCCCACCAACCTGTCTCCCTGCCACTCTTCTTTCCCCACCAACCTGTCTCCCTCTCCCTGCCACTCTTCTTTCCCCCACCAACCTGTCTCCATCTCCCTGCCACTTTTCTTTCACCCACCAACCTGTCTCCCTCTCCCTGCCACTCTTCTCTCCCCACCAACCTGTCTCCCTCTCCCTGCCACTCTTCTTTCCCCACCAACCTGTCTCCCTCTCCCTGCCACTCTTCTTTCCCTACCAACCTGTCTCCCTCTCCCTGACACTCTTCTTCCCCCCACCAACCTGTCGCCCTCTCCCTGCCACTCTTCTTTCCCTACCAACCTGTCTCCCTCTCCCTGCCACTCTTCTCTCCCCACCAACCTGTCTCCCTCTCCCTGCCACACTTCTTTCCTTACCAACCTGTCTCCCTCTCCCTGCCACTCTTCTTTCCCCCACCAACCTGTCTCCCTCTCCCTGCCACTCTTCTTTCCCTACTAACCTGTCTCCCTCTCCCTGCCACTCTTCTTTTCCCCACCAACCTGTCTCCCTCTCCCTGCCACTCTTCTCTCCCCACCAACCTGTCTCCCTCTCCCTGCCACTCTTCCCTCCCCACCAACCTGTCTTCCTCTCCCTGCCACTCTTCTATCCCCACCAACCTGTCTCCCTCTCCCTGACACTCTTCTATCCCCACCAACCTGTCTTCCTCTCCCTGCCACTCTTCTCTCCCCACCAACCTGTCTCCCTGCCTCTCTTCTCTCCCCACCAACCTGTCTCCCTGCCACTCTTCTTTTCATTAGAGTGTCTAGTTTGAGAAACAAGTCCTTAACTGGCAGCTTCATTAAATTGTACCCGCAAAGCACCAGTCTCAACGTCAACAGTGAAGAGGCGACTCTGGGATGTTGGCCTTCTAGGCAGAGTTCCTCTGTCCAGTGTCTGTGTTCTTTTGCCCATCTTAATCTTTTCTTTTTATTGGCCAGTCTGAGATATGGCTTTTTCTTTGCAACTCTGCCTAGAAGGCCAGCATCCCGAAGTCGCATATTCACTGTTGACGTTGAGACTGGTGTTTTGCAGGTACTATTTAAAGAAGCTGCCAGTTGAGGGCTTTCTCTTTTTCTCAAACTAGACACTCTAATGTGTCCTCTTGCTCAGCTACAATAGTAATTTACAACATTAACAATGTCTACCCTGTATTTCTGATTAATTTGATGTTATTTTAATGGACAACAAATGTGCTTTTCTTTCAAAAACAAGGACATTTCTAAGTGACCCCAAACGTTTGAACGGTAGTGTACATAAAAACACACTAGTTATCTAAAAAGTGATTTATTTTTGGGGTTAAAAGTTCAGATTTCTTTGCACAATTACCACAGCTACACTACAGGGTCAGTCTTTACGCTGTAGGCAGAAAGTTCAGCTGGTGTATTGTTGTGCTGCTGACTGGCTGTGGTTTGGTTTGTGGTCAGAGCCTAGAAAAATGGATGGGTCCCCTCCTTCAGTAGACAAGTGAACTCTGATCTTGTGTCCTCGTCTCTTTTTGCCTCAAGCCTAGGGAATGAGTCATGGGGTATTCATGATCTTCTCTGAAGGCCTTCCATGTCTTTCATCAGGAGCTTTGGGAGATCTGTCCAAACAGGTGAAGCATATTCCAAGACAGGTGATCATGTTCCAAGACAGGTGAAGCATGTTCCAAGACAGGTGATCATGTTCCAAGACAGGTGATCATGTTCCCAGACAGGTAAAGCATATTCCAAGACAGGTGATCATGTTCCAAGACAGGTGATCATGTTCCAAGACAGGTGAAGCATATTCCAAGACAGGTGAAGCATATTCCAAGACAGGTGATCATGTTCCAAGACAGGTGATCATGTTCCCAGACAAGTAAAGCATATTCCAAGACAGGTGATCATGTTCCAAGACAGGTGAAGCATATTCCAAGACAGGTGATCATGTTCCAAGACAGGTGATCATGTTCCAAGACAGGTGATCATGTTCCCAGACAGGTAAAGCATATTCCAAGACAGGTGAAGCATATTCCAAGACAGGTGATCATGTTCCAAGACAGGAGATCATGTTCCAAGACAGGTGATCATGTTCCCAGACAAGTAAAGCATATTCCAAGACAGGTGATCATGTTCCCAGACAAGTAAAGCATATTCCAAGACAGGTGATCATGTTCCAAGACAGGTGATCATGTTCCAAGACAGGTGATCATGTTCCAAGACAGGTGAAGCATATTCCAAGACAGGTGATCATGTTCCAAGACAGGTGATCATGTTCCAAGACAGGTGATCATGTTCCAAGACAGGTGAAGCATATTCCAAGACAGGTGATCATGTTCCAAGACAGGTGATCATGTTCCCAGACAGGTAAAGCATATTCCAAGACGGGTGATCATGTTCCCAGACAAGTAAAGCATATTCCAAGACAGGTGATCATGTTCCAAGACAGGTGATCATGTTCCAAGACAGGTGATCATGTTCCAAGACAGGTGATCATGTTCCCAGACAAGTAAAGCATATTCCAAGACAGGTGACCATGTTCCAAGAAAGGTGATCATGTTCCAAGACAGGTGATCATGTTCCAAGACAGGTGAAGCATATTCCAAGACAGGTGATCATGTTCCAAGACAGGTGATCATGTTCCAAGACAGGTGATCATGTTCCAAGACAGGTGAAGCATATTCCAAGACAGGTGATCATGTTCCAAGACAGGTGATCATGTTCCAAGACAGGTGATCATGTTCCAAGACAGGTGATCATGTTCCAAGACAGGTGATCATGTTCCAAGACAGGTAAATGTCATATACAGTACCAGTCAAAGGTTTGGACACAGCTACTCATTCAAGGGTTTTTCTTTATTTTTACTATATGCCAAGAGGGTGCAAAGCTGGCAAATAGTAGTTTAACACTCCGTTGCTTCCATATGTGTTATTCCAAAGTTTTGATGTCTTCACTATTATTCTACAATGTAGAAAATAGTTTAAAAAATAAAGAAAAACTCTGGAATGAGTAGGTGTGTCCAAACCTTTGACTGGTACTGTATTTGTGGGTCAGAACATCTGAAGACCAGTGATCCTGGCCTGGGGCCTCTTCAGCACGTATCTGACCTGGGCATCCCATGAGAGGTCATAGGAGAGCTGCACCCCAAGGAGCTTAAAGGTGTCCACACGTTCCACTGCCTTGCCATTCAGGACAACAGGAGGAGGAGTCCTCTGTTTTGAGGCTTCCTGAAAATAATAACCATGTCTTTTGTTTTAAGTGCATTGGCTGTGAGGCAGTTTGTCTGACCCCATGCTGCATCTGGCCTGGTAGAGAGATGTTGAGAAAGGGTCAGATCCTCAACATACTCGATGGGTTCAACACTAGATGGCATCATGTTTGTCTAGTGCAGAGAACAAACAGGAGTGGGGCTAGGTCTCTGCCTTGGGGGACCCCTGCCTGTACTGACTGTTTGATGCAGTAGCTGCGGATTAAGAGCCAGATGTGCTTTGAAGTGCCTCGTCTGCTTAGAGAGTGTAGAAGTTGTGCATGGTCGATAGTGTCTAAGGCCCATGTGAAGTACGCTGCTGGAACAGAATTTATCTTTTCATTTATTATTTTAATTGTCCTTTGATCTGGCTTTGAAATTTAGCAGTTTTACCTGTGTGTTGGTTTTGTCTTAGCCCAACGTTTTTCATTTAGCTTTTCCACTTCGGACACTTCATCTGCTCCAACCCGCACTGGTCTGGTAAGGTTGAACGCCTCCTCTCCTACTCAGCCTAAAGCTATTCCCAAGCGGGTGTGACTCCTACTCCTGTTGTCTGCTGCACTGCTGCTTGTATCCCACCCGGCGATCTGTTCACTGTCTGCCCTGGCCTGTCTCCCACTGTCTGCCCTGGCCTGTCTCCCACTGTCTGCCCTGGCCTGTCTCCCACTGTCTGCCCTGGCCTGTCTCCCAATGTCTGCCCTGGCCTGTCTCCCACTGTCTGCCCTGGTCTGTCTCCCACTATCTGCCCTGGCCTGTCTCCCACTGTCTGCCCTGGCCTGTCTCCCACTGTCTGCCCTGGCCTGTCTCCCACTGTCTGGTACAGGTACCCCTGCCACACTCCCCCCTCTTCCCTGAGCTTTCGACTCATCTGAATTATTATATATATTATTTTCTGATATTTGGACTAATCTGCATTTTATGTAGGCTAAATAACTTGTGAATCATATTACGTGAGCTTTACTCAGACACACTTTAATTAACTAGCGAAGGCCTGCTATTTATTTATTGTCTTGAATTAAATTTGTATAGCCTACTGGACTCATAGAGTGATACTCTCTCATGTTTTTTTGTTGGGGATAGTGACTCTTTAAACTTACAATAGCTAGTCCCAAGCTATTTTGCTTTTTTCTTGTGCTTTGTGCTGTTTACTTCGTGACTCCACTTCGCTTTATTGACGATGAACTTGCTTGTTGACACGACCGCGGGACAGAAAATGTTTGTTCCGTCACTCGCAACTCTGACTCTCTATTGGTCACACTGTCTTTTAGCCTCCCGTCCCATTCTAACCACCTCTCGCCGGCTTTGTATTCATGTTACCTGATGAAATTGCTGTACAGTATGATCTTGTTGCCATCTGATGCACATTCAAATGTCATAGAAAATCAACACTGCAAAGCACTCGCTTTCCTCTGCCTTGCCCTGATTATATAACTACTGATGATATCTGGAAATGTGCTTGTACACCTTGGCAGGTCTACTGTTATTATAGTACAGCCTGGCCCATCTATTGTTGCTATAGAACAGCCTGGACTGTCTACTGTTGCTATAGAACAGCCTGGCCTGTCTACTGTTGCTATAGTACAGCCTGGCCTGTCTACTGTTGCTATAGTACAGCCTGGCCCATCTACTGTTGCTATAGAACAGCCTGGCCTGTCTACTGTTGCTATAGTACAGCCTGGCCCATCTACTGTTGCTATAGAACAGCCTGGCCTGTCTACTGTTGCTATAGAACAGCCTGGCCTGTCTACTGTTGCTATAGTACAGCCTGGCCTGTCTACTGTTGCTATAGAACAGCCTGGCCTGTCTACTGTTGCTATAGTACAGCCTGGCCTGTCTACTGTTGCTATAGAACAGCCTGGCCTGTCTACTGTTGCTATAGAACAGCCTGGCCTGTCTACTGTTGCTATAGAACAGCCTGGCCTGTCTACTGTTGCTATAGAACAGCCTGGCCTGTCTACTGTTGCTATAGAACAGCCTGGCCTGTCTACTGTTGCTATAGAACAGCCTGGCCTGTCTACTGTTGCTATAGAACAGCCTGGCCTGTCTACTGTTGCTATAGTACAGCCTGGCCTGTCTACTGTTGCTATAGAACAGCCTGGCCTGTCTACTGTTGCTATAGTACAGCCTGGCCTGTCTACTGTTGCTATAGAACAGCCTGGCCTGTCTACTGTTGCTATAGTACAGCCTGGCCTGTCTGATCAAATCAAATCAGATGTATTTATATAGCCCTTCGTACATCAGCTGATATCTCAAAGTGCTGTACAGAAACCCAGCCTAAAACCCCAAACAGCAAGCAATGCAGGTGTAGAAGCACAGTGGCTAGGAAAAACTCCCTTGGTTGGCCAAAACCTAGGAAGAAACCTAGAGAGGAACCAGGCTATGTGGGGTGGCAAGTCCTCTTCTGGCTGTGCCGGGTGGAGATTATAACAGAACATGGCCAAGATGTTCAAATATTCATAAATGACCAGCATGGTCAAATAATAGGTCTGGGACAAGGTCAGCACGTCCGGTGAACAGGTCAGGATTCCATAGCCGCAGGCAGAACAGTTGAAACTAGAGCAGCAGCACGGCCAGGTGGACTGGGGACAGCAAGGAGTCATCATGCCTGGTAGTCCTGAGGCATGGTCCTAGGGTTCAGGTCCTCCGAGAGAGAGAAAGAAAGAGAGAATTGGAGAAAGCATACTTAAATTCCCACAGGACACCGGATAGGACAGGAGACGTACTCCAGATATAACAAACTGACCCTAGCCCCCCGACACATGAACTACTGCAGCATAAATACTGGAGGCTGAGACAGGAGGGGTCAGGAGACACTGTGGCCCCATCTGATGACACCCCCGGACAGGGACAAACAGGAAAGATATAACCCCACCCACTTTGCCAAAGCACAGCCCCCACACCACTAGAGTGTATACTGTTGCTATAGTACAGCCTGGCCTGTCTACTGTTGCTATAGAACAGCCTGGCCTGTCTACTGTTGCTATAGTACAGCCTGGCCTGTCTACTGTTGTTATAGTACAGCCTGGCCTGTCTACTGTTGCTATAGAACAGCCTGGCCTGTCTACTGTTGCTATAGTACAGCCTGGCCTGTCTACTGTTGTTATAGTACAGCCTGGCCTGTCTACTGTTGCTATAGAACAGCCTGGCCTGTCTACTGTTGCTATAGTACAGCCTGGCCTGTCTACTGTTGCTATAGTACAGCCTGGCCTGTCTACTGTTGCTATAGAACAGCCTGGCCTGTCTACTGTTGCTATAGGCATTTGATGGGGGGAAATGTGTGCTCCACACCAGACAGTGCAGGGTAGACTAGATTCCTCAAGTCAACAGGGCCGTGAGGCGTGTGCTGCTTTACAGGCTCACGAGTCAGAACAGGTATTCTAAGCTCAGTGTTTTTTCCCCTCTACAAGCCTTTGCTGTCCATTTAAAAAGTTTTTGCCTTTGCTCAAACTCAAAATAACCTTTTTAGTGAGCATATTGAAATCTGTGATAATTGGTAATGCTAATACGCAAAGGAAATGTATGTATTCACAGAATGACAAACTATTATAAAACAGGTAAGGCAAATTCATTTACACAATGGTCTAAAATTGTATAAAAAGAGTCAGTGTCAGTCTTAACCACAGGAGATAAGTGGCAACGTAATTGGGGAGAACGGGCTCATGGTAATGACTGGAGCGGAGTCAGTGGAATGAGATCGAATACATCAAACACATGGTTTCCATGGTTTCCAGGTGTTTGATGCCATTCCTTTTGCTCCGTTCCGCTCATTGTTATGAGCCGTTATGGTCTTAACCAGGACTGGAGGGCAACAAGATGGCTCCACGGCCATAGTGAATGTTAATACTGGGCAGCTCGCGGCTGGGTTTCCCTTTGTTGTCCGTGATAGTTTGCAAGCCCTGCCACATCCGATGAGCATAGTAGGATTCGATCTTAGTCCTGTATTGACACTTTGCCTGTTTGATGGTTTGTCTGAGGTCGTAGTGAGATTTCTTATAAGCATCCAGATTAGTGTCCGGCTCCTTGAAAGCGGCAGCTCTAAACTTTAGATCAGTGCGGATGTTGCCTGTGGCTTCTGGTTTGGGTGTGTACTGAATGCACAGTCACTGTGGGGTCAATGTCATCGATGCACTCATTAATGAAGCCGGTGACTGATGTGGGAAACTCCTCAATGTTATCGGATGAATCCCAGAACATATTCCAGTCTATTGAGCGTGTTACTGGTACTTCCTGTTTTAGTGTTTGCTTGTACGCAGGAATTAGGAGAATAGAGTTATGGTCAGATTTGCCAAAGGGAGGGCGAGGGAGAGCCTTTTTTAAAGTTATTCAAATATAAATTACCAAATTTACCATAGATTACCTGTTAATTACCAAATTGACAGAAGATTCTGGTAAGGTTGGTAAATTGGATGGACAAGACCCAAAGACAGTTCTCTGAATAGATCTTTCCCTCTTCCTCCCTCAGTAGCAGACGAGAAGAAGAAGGATGGAGAGATGGAGAATGATTTGAGTGACACCGAGGACATATCAGACATGACAGACTCTCAGAAGACCAACAAGCTGTCAGAGATCTACTCCACCACCATACCCAGTGTGGACTCTGCCATGGAGTCCTGGGACGGATCTGGCATCGACGCGGGCTACGGAAGCCAAGGTAAAGACGAGTGGTAGACATGGTGAAATCTGTGGTAGGGTTATGGTTAGGGCCAGGGTTGAAGCTAGGGTTAGTGGTAGACATGGTGAAATCTGTGGTAGGGTTATGGTTAGGGCCAGGGTTGAAGCTAGGGTTAGTGGTAGACATGGTGAAATCTGTGGTAGGGTTATGGTTAGGGCCAGGGTTGAAGCTAGGGTTAGTGGTAGACATGGTGAAATCTGTGGTAGGGTTATGGTTAGGGACAGGGTTGAAGCAAGGATTAGTGGTAGACATGGTGAAATCTGTGGTAGGGTTATGGTTAGGGCCAGGGTTGAAGCTAGGGTTAGTGGTAGACATGGTGAAATCTGTGGTAGGGTTATGGTTAGGGCCAGGGTTGAAGCTAGGGTTAATGGTAGACATGGTGAAATCTGTGGTAGGGTTATGGTTAGGGCCAGGGTTGAAGCTAGGGTTAATGGTAGACTTATACATGGTGTTATAACGTAGTCCTGGGATGGCTCAGGAATTTACACTGGCTACGGCAGCCAAGGTGAGACCAGTGGTAGACCTATACAGGATGTCTATAGGGAGACCAGTGGTAGACCTATACAGGATGTCTATAGGGAGACCAGTGGTAGACCTATACAGGATGTCTATATGGAGACCAGTGGTAGACCTATACAGGATGTCTATAGGGAGACAGTGGTAGACCTATACAGGATGTCTATAGGGAGACCAGTGGTAGACCTATACAGGATGTCTATAGGGAGACCAGGGGTAGACCTATACAGGATGTCTATATGGAGACCAGTGGTAGACCTATACAGGATGTCTATAGGGAGACCAGTGGTAGACCTATACAGGATGTCTATAGGGAGACCAGTGGTACAGTAGACCTATACAGGATGTCTATAGGGAGACCAGTGGTACAGTAGACCTATACAGGATGTCTATAGGGAGACCAGTGGTAGACCTATACAGGATGTCTATATGGAGACCAGTGGTAGACCTATACAGGATGTCTATAGGGAGACCAGTGGTAGACCTATACAGGATGTCTATAGGTAGACCAGTGGTAGACCTATACAGGATGTCTATAGGGAGACCAGTGGTAGACCTATACAGGATGTCTATAGGGAGACCAGTGGTAGACCTATACAGGATGTCTATAGGTAGACCAGTGGTAGACCTATACAGGATGTCTATAGGGAGACCAGTGGTAGACCTATACAGGATGTCTATAGGTAGACCAGTGGTAGACCTATACAGGATGTCTATAGGGAGACCAGTGGTAGACCTATACAGGATGTCTATAGGGAGACCAGTGGTAGACCTATACAGGATGTCTATAGGGAGACCAGTGGTAGACCTATACAGGATGTCTATAGGTAGACCAGTGGTAGACCTATACAGGATGTCTATAGGGAGACCAGTGGTAGACCTATACAGGATGTCTATAGGGAAACCAGGGCCGGACAACATCAGCCATGATGCTATCATCCATGTTTCCTGATACAGTTTGAAAAATAGAAATATAGTTGTTTTATTATACCCTATCCACCTCTTTCTCATGGTCCTTCCATTTGTTGTCTCTTTTGTGTAGAGCATGTTGTCTCTCTCTCTCTTTCTATGTTGTGTCTATCTAATTCTCTTATGGCCCATCTCCCTCCCCTGCAGGAACCTACATCCACCAGGCAGCAGGCATCGCCCTGCACCCCCATGAGTGGAGGAGTGCCAAGCAAAGGAACAGCCCCCCACCCCCGGGCCGCCGTAGTAAGAACTACCCTTTCAGTGACGGGGGCTTCAGTGAAGACGACTGGGACAAACCGTCAGGGTAAGACTCACTGTGGAGCCCCCCCCTGTACGGTGTACATTTTAGGACATCTTCAAGCCTCACATCTCACCCCTCCTTGCATACTATACTCACTATGGACACTGTAAAGTGTGTAGGTGATATGCACATCTCATATAAGCATTCAGGGTAAGACTCACTGTGGACTGGAGACCTCTGGAAGTATCAGGTCCAACTAGTGTTGGAAATTTCCGGTACGTTTCCCCCAAAATCCTACGTTTTCCAGATATCTTTGTTGGAAGATTCCTGGAATCAGGAAGCAATAAGTAGAAAATTAACAATCCTCCAACCAGGATTTCTAGAAAACCTGGGAATTATTGGAAAACAATGGAAGAACCCGTGACTGTGTCCAGTCTTTCTGGGTTGAAACAATGGTAGGCCCCAAAACAGAATCTGGTCTTTCTAGGTTGAAACAATGGTAGGCCCCAAAACAGAATCTGGTCTTTCTAGGTTGAAACAATGATAGGCCCCAAAACAGAATCTGGTCTTTCTAGGTTGAAACAATGGTAGGCCCCAAAACAGAGTCTGGTCTTTCTAGGTTGAAACAATGGTAGGCCCCATAACAGAGTCTGGTCTTTCTAGGTTGAAACAATGGTAGGCCCCAAAACGAGGAGAGATCCGGCGCCGACAGAGATGGCCGCCTCGCTTCGCGTTCCTAGGAAACTATGCAGTTTTTTGTTTTTTTTATGTGTTATTTCTTACATTAATACCTCAGGTCATCTTAATTTCACAAGCATTTCGCTACACTCGCATTAACATCTGCTAACCATGTGTACGTGACAAATAAAATTTGATTTGATTTGAAACAGAATCTGGTCTTTCTAGGTTGAAACAATGGTAGGCCCCATAACAGAGTCTGGTCTTTCTAGGTTGAAACAATTGTAGGCCTCATAACAGAGTCTGGTCTTTCTAGGTTGAAACAATGGTAGGCCCCAAAACAGAATCTGGTCTTTCTAGGTTGAAACAATGGTAGGCCCCATAACAGAGTCTGGTCTTTCTAGGTTGAAACAATGGTAGGCCCCAAAACAGTATCTGGTCTTTCTAGGTTGAAACAATGGTAGGCCCCATAACAGAGTCTGGTCTTTCTAGGTTGAAATAATGGTAGGCCCCAAAACAGAGTCTGGTCTTTCTAGGTTGAAATAATGGTAGGCCCCAAAACAGTAGCTGGTCTTTCTAGGTTGAAACAATGGTAGGCCCCATAACAGAGTCTGGTCTTTCTAGGTTGAAACAATGGTAGGCCCCAAAACAGAATCTGGTCTTTCTAGGTTGAAATAATGGTAGGCCCCATAACAGAGTCTGGTCTTTCTCGGTTGCTTCAATGGGAAACCCAATGACTTTATCAGTTCTTTACAGGTAGCAACAATGGAAGGCCGATGACAGTATCCCATATTTGCAGGTTGCAGGGTTTTTGTAGATAGTACACAAAGTACTGTGCAACTGTAACGTATTGGGTGTAGTGGGTGAGAAGTCAGGCGCAGGAAGCAGAGAGTTCAGGGTAGCGCTATATTTTATGCACAAAACGGCAAACATAAGCCAACCCCACGAAACACGGGGCGCACAACAAAACAAATGCCCCAAACACGGGGACTTAAACTGTCCAGCAAACCCCACGAAATGGGAAACACGTAACCCACAAACGTGCACACAAGTTACACAAAACAATCCTGCACAAAGAACAGGCGGGTCTACTGGAAAATAAAACCCGATTAATCAGCCTAAAACACAAACAGGTGAAACCAATAAACAGAAAGGGGAAAAAATAATCCGCCGGTGACGATGACCGCCGAGCGCCACCCGAACAGGAAGAGGAGCCACCTTCGGTTGGAGTCGTGACAGCAACCCTCATGACAGCACAGACATTAAATTCTGATGAAGGCTATCGAAACTTTGATATTTCTGAAAAGTAGCTTATTGTTTCTGAGCCACGACAACTTTTATTCTCTATTTCTATTCTCTACACTCCTAGAAAAAAGGGCTCCAAAAGGGTTCTTTGGCTGTCCCCATTGAATAACCCTTTTTGGTTCCAGGTAGAACCCTATTTGGTTCTTCTGTGGAAAGGGTTCTATATGGAACCCAAAAGGGTTATCCTATGGGGGCAGCCAAAGAGGTTTTAGATAGCACCTTTTTTTTCTAATAGTGTAGCTGTGTGGCCTCAGAGCTGCTTGTGATTTCGCCATCACTAAAGATCTGAGTTTCATGAACTGTCCCTGCCACTTAGGGTCATTTAACTGTCCACTATGATGCCTCTGATTCAGTGGTACGTTACATAGAATGACATAATGATCACTGTGCGATGTGGGCTTCAATGAAGATGACAGGGACACACATTCAGGGTAAGACTCATTGTGAGACAGACTCTCACTCAGAGATATCACTGAGACCCACAGACTCATGTCTTAATACCCCATAACAGTACCAGGCATTTTGCAGGTTGCAAAAATGAACTACTCATAGTCATGAACTCAGAAGGCCTTAGACCAGGTGCTTCATGTTAGTCCACAAAGTCCTGTTCAACCTTCATGACATCAAACCCACCTAAGGCTGGACTCACAGATAGAACTGCAAAAAAGTCACGTCATTGTTTGTAGACCACTAAATCATGGAGGGTGTGGTCTGCCTGAGATTGTATTTTTCCTCTAGTTGTGTGCTCAAGGCCTCAGAGCTGCTTGTGATGTCATTATCACTAAGTCACTAGTGGAGCGGGTAATGTATGAGTGTATCAGCCTCCTCTTAGCACCTCCTCTAAGGCTCTGACCCCATGTCTACTCTAAATGTCTAAATGACCAGCATGGTCCAATAATAATAAGGCAGAACAGTTGAAACTGGAGCAGCAGCACAGCCAGGAGGACTGGGGACAGCAAGGAGTCATAATGTCAGGTAGCCCTGAGGCATGGTCCTAGGGCTTAGGTCCTCCGAGAGAGAGAAAGAAAGAGAGAAAGAGAGAATTAGAGAGAGCAAACTTAAATTCACACAAGACACCGAATAGGACAGGAGAAATACTTCAGATATAACAGACTGACCCTAGCCCCCGACACATAAACTACTGCAGCATAAATACTGGAGGCTGAGACAGGAGGGGTCAGGAGACACTGTGGCCCCATCCGAGGACACCCCCGGATAGGGCCAAACAGGCAGGATATAACCCCACCCACTTTGCCAAAGCACAGCCCCCACACCACTAGAGGGATATCTTCAACCACCAACTTCCCATCTTGAGACAAGGCCGAGTATAGCCCACAAAGATCTCCGCCACGGCACAAACCAGGGGGGGGCAACTCAGACAGGAAGATCACATCAGTGACTCAACCCACTCAAGTGACGCACCCCTCCCAGGGACGGTATGAAAGAGCCCCAGTAAACCAGTGACTCAGCCCCTGTAATAGGGTTAGAGGCAGAGAATCCCAGTGGAAAGAGGGGAACCGGTCAGGCAGAGACAGCTAGGGTGGTTCGTTGCTCCAGAGCCTTTCCTTTCACCGTCCCACTCCTGGGCCAGACTACACTCAATCATATGACCCACTGAAGAGATGAGTCTTCAGTAAAGACTTAAAGGTTGAGACCGAGTTTGCGTCTCTTACATGGGTAGGCAGACCATTCCATAAAAATGGAGCTCTATAGGAGAAAGCCCTGCCTCCAGCTGTTTGCTTAGAAATTCTAGGGACAATTAGGAGGCCTGCGTCTTGTGACCATAGCGTACGTGTAGGTATGTACGGCAGGACCAAATCAGAGAGATAGGTAGGAGCAAGCCCATGTAATGCTTTGTAGGTTAGCAGTAAAACCTTGAAATCAGCCCTTGCCTTGTCAGGAAGCCAGTGTAGGGAGGCTAGCACTGGAGTAATATGATCAAATTTTTTGGTTCTAGTCAGGATTCTAGCAGCCGTATTTAGCACTAATTGAAGTTTATTTAGTGCTTTATCCGGGTAGCCGGAGGGTAGAGCATTGCAGTAGTCTAACCTAGAAGTGACAAAAGCATGGATTAATTTTTCTGCATCATTTTTTGACAGAAATGTTCAGATTTTTGCAATGTTACGTAGATGGAAAAAAGGTGTCCTTGAAATGGTCTTGATATGTTCTTCAAAAGAGAGATCAGGGTCCAGAGTAACGCCGAGGTCCTTCACAGTGTTATTTGAGACGACTGTACAACCATTAAGATTAATTGTCAGATTCAACAAAAGATCTCTTTGTTTCTTGGGACCTAGAACAAGCATCTCTGTTTTGTCCGAGTTTAAAAGTAGAAAGTTTGCAGCCATCCACTTCCTTATGTCTGAAACACATGCTTCTAGCGAGGGCAATTTTGGGGCTTCATTGTTGTTTCATAGAAATGTACAGCTGTGTGTCATCCGCATAGCAGTGAAAGTTAACATTATGTTTTCGAATGACATCCCCAAAAGGTAAAATATATAGTGAAAACAGTAGTGGTCCTAAAACGGAACCTTGAGGAACACCGAAATTTACAGTTGATTTGTCAGAGGACAAACCATTCACAGAGACAAACTGATATCTTTCCGAAAGATAAGATCTAAACCAGGCCAGAACTTGTCCGTGTAGACCAATTTGGGTTTCCAATCTCTCCAAAAGAATGTGGTGATCGATGGTATCAAAAGCAGCACTAAGGTCTAGGAGCACGAGGACAGATGCAGAGCCTCGGTCTGATGACATTAAAAGGTCATTTACCACCTTCACAAGTTTTACCATGTAGCGGTGTAGCTAACTACTAAAGCAGCACTAAGGTCTCGGAGCATGAGGACAGATGCAGAGCCTCTAGGTTCCCACCTATACTCCCCCATCCTGCTTCTCCAGTGCCTGGACCTGTAACTGCCAGTTAGTATCCAACTGCTCTCCAACTGCTGTTCAACTGCTGTCCAACTGCTCTCCAACTGCTGTTCAACTGCTCTCCAACTGTTCTCCAACTGCTTTCCAACTGCTGTTCAACTGCTGTCCAACTGCTGTTCAACTGCTGTCCAACTGCTGTTCAACTGCTCTCCAACTGCTCTCCAACTGCTCTCCAACTGCTGTTCAACTGTCACACATGATGCCTGTTATTCAGTCAGTGTTATATAACATGTTGTTGAATGAAATAACCCTCATGTCTTGATAAACTCCCTGGACAGGACACTCGTCTATCTCCTGTTTCTGTAGCATGAGGCAGCTTGATACACTCACTTGACACAGTGACACTAGCCTACCAAACGAGCTAAATCACTTCTAAGCTCTCCCTCGCCCTCCATTTGGTAAATCCAACCACAAGTCTATCCTCCTGATTCTTGCTTACAAGCAAAAATTAAAGCAGGAAGCACCAGTGACTCGGTCTATAAAGAAGTGGTCAGATGAAGCAGATGCTACACTACAGGACTGGAACATGTTCCAGGATTCTTCCGATGGCTTTGAGGAGTACACCACATCAGTCACTGGCTTTATATTTTTTTTTTCTCCCCAATTTCATGGTATCCAATTGTTTTTAGTAGCTACTATCTTGTCTCATCGCTACAACTCCCGTACGGGCTCGGGAGAGACGAAGGTTGAAAGTCATGCATCCTCCGATACACAACCCAACCAAGCCGCTCTGCTTCTTTTAACACAGCGCGCATCCAACCCGGAAGCCAGCCGCACCAATGTGTCGGAGGAAACACTATGCACCTGGCAACCTTGGTTAGCGCACACTGTGCCCGACCCGCCACAGGAGTCACTGGTGTGCGATGAGACAAGGATATCCCTACCGGCCAAGCCCTCCCTAACCCCGGATGACGCTAGGCCAATTGTGCGTCGCACCACGGACCTCCCGGTCGCGGCCGGTTACGTCAGGGCCTGGTGGCACAGCTGGCACACCCGGGAGGCCCAGTCACTGGCTTTATCAATAAGTGCATCGAGGACTTTGTCCCCACAGTGACCACCGTAACTGTACGTACATACCCAAACCAGAAGCCATGGATTACAGGCAACATTCACACTAATCTAAAGGGTAGAGCTGCTACTTTCAAGGTGCGGGACTCTAACCTGGAAGCTTACAAGAAATCCTGCTATGTTCTGCGACGAACCATCAAACAGGCAAAGCGTCAATACAGGGGTAAGATTGAATCATACTACACCAGCTCTTATGTGGCAGAGCTTGCAAACTACTATAGACTACAAAGGAACACAGCCGCAAGCTGCCCAGAGACACGAGCCTTCCAGACGAGCTAAATCACTTCTATGATCGCTTCGAGGCAAGCAAAACTGAGAAATACATGAGAGCATTAGCTGTTCCGGATGACTGTGTGATCACCCTCTCCGTAGCCAACGTGAGTAAGACCTTTAAACAGGTCAACATACACAAGGCTGAGGAGCCAGACGGATTACCGGGACGTGTGCTCCAGGCAAGTGCAGACCAACTGGCAGGTGTCTTCATTGACATTTTCAACATGTCCCTGATTGAGTCTATAATACCAACATGTGTCAAGCAGACCACCATAGTCCCTGTGTCCAAGAACACAAAGGCAACCTGCCTAAATGACAGGTCTGCTACAGACCTGTAGCACTCACGTCCATAGCCATGAAGTGCTTTGAAAGGTTGGTAATGGCTCACATCATCACCATTATCCCAGAAACCCTAGACCCACCCAAATTAGCATACCGCCCAAACTGATCCACAGATGATACAATCTCTATTGCACTCCACACTGCCCTTTCCCACCTGGACAAAAGACAAAAAACACTTATGTGAGAATGCTATTCATTGACAACAGCTCAGCGTTCAACACCATAGTATCCTCAAAGCTCATCACTAAGCTAAAGATCCTGGGACTAAACACCTCCCTCTGCAACTGGATCCTGGACTTCCTGACGGGCCGCCCCCAGGTGGTGAGGGTAGGTAGCATCACATCTCTCATGCTGATCCCCAAAACTGGAGCTCCCCAGGAGTGCGTGCTCGGTCCCCTCCTCTACTCCCTGTTCACTCATAATTGCATGGCCAGGTACGACTCCAACACCATCATTAAGTTTGCAGACGACACAACAGTGCTAGGCCTGATCACCGACAACAATGAGACAGCCTATAGGGAGGAGGTCAGAGACCTGGCCAAGTGGTGCCAGGACAACAACCTATCCCTCAACGTATCCAAGACTAAGGAGAAGATTGTGGACTACAGGAAAAGGAGGACCAGGCACGCCCCCATTCTCATCGAAGGGGCTGTAGTGGAGCAGGTTGAGACCTTGAAGTTCCTTGGTGTCCACATCAACAACAAACTAGAATGGTCCAGACACACCAAGACAGTCGTGAAGAGGGCACAACAAAGCCTATTCCCCCTCAGGAAACTAAATAGATTTGGCATGGTGTCCTGAGATCCTCAAAAGGTTCTACAGCTGCAACATCAAGAGCATCCTGACTGGTTGATTCACTGCCTGTTATGGCAACTGCTCGGCCTCCGACCGCAAGGCACTTCAGAGGGTAGTGCGTACGGCCCAGTACATCACTGGGGCTAAGCAGCCTGCCATCCAGGACCTCTACACCAGGCGGTGTCCGAGGAAGGCCCTAAAAATGGTCATAGACTGTTCTCTCTACTACCGCTTGGCACTATTGGTTTGAGCCTGTAAGTAAGCATTTCACTGTAAGGTCTACAGTCGTGGCCAAAGGTTTTGAGAATGACAGTCTGCTGCCTCAGTTTGTATGATGGCAATTTGTATATACTCCAGAATCTTATGAAGAGTGATCAGATGAATTGCAATTAATTGCAAAGTCCCTCTTTGCCATGCAAATGAACTGAATCCCCCCCAAACATTTCCACTGCTTTTCAGCCTGCCACAAAAGGACTAGCTGACATCATGTCAGTGATTCTCTTGTTAACACAGGTGTGAGTGTTGACGAGGACAAGGCTGGAGATCACTCTGTCATGCTGATTGAGTTTGAATAACAGACTGGAAGCTTCAAAAGGAGGGTGGTGCTTGGAATCATTGTTCTTCCTCTGTCAACCATGGTTACCTGCCATCATCATAGCTTTGCACAAAAAGGGCTTTACAGGCAAGGATATTGCTGCCAGTAAGATTGCACCTAAATCAACCATTTATCAGCTCATCAAGAACTTCAAGGAGAGCGGTTCAATTGTTGTGGGCTCCAGGGCGCCCAAGAAAGTCCAGCAAGCGCCAGCACCATCTCCTATAGTTGATTCAGCTGCGGGATCGGGGCACCACCAGTACAGAGCTTGCTCAGGAATGGCAGCAGGCAGGTGTGAGTGCATCTGCACACACAGTGAGGCGAAGACTTTTGGAGGATGGCCTTGTGTCAAGAAGGGCAGAAAAGAAGCCACTTCTCTCCAGGAAAAACATCAGGGACAGACTGATATTCTGCAAAAGGTACAGGGATTGGACTGCTGAGGACTGGGGTAAAGTAATTTTCTCTGATGAATCCCCTTTCCGATTGTTTGGGGCATCCGGAAAAAAGCTTGTCTGGAGAAGACAAGGTGAGCGCTACCATCAGTCCTGTGTCATGCCAACAGTAAAGCATCCTGAGACCATTCATGTGTGGGGTTGCTTCTCAGCCAAGGGAGTGGGCTCACTCACAATTTTGCCTAAGAACACAGCCATGAATAAAGAATGGTACTAACACATCCTCCGAGAGCAACTTCTTCCACCATCCAGGAACAGTTTGGTGACAAACAATGCCTTTTCCAGCATGATAGAGCACCTTGCCATAAGGCCAAAGTGATAACTAAGTGGCTCGGGGAAAAAAACATCAATATTTTGTATCCATGGCCAGGAAACTCCGCAGACCTTAATCCCATTGAGAACTTGTGGTCAATCCTCAAGAAGCAGACAAACAAAAACCCACAAATTCTGATCCAGAAGTTAATTGACAGCATGCCGGGGCGGATTGCAGAGGTCTTGGAAAAGAATGGTCAACGCTGCAAATGTTGAGTCTTTGCATCAACATCATATAATTGTCAATAAAATCCTTTGACACTTATGAAATGCTTGTAATTATACTTCAGTATTCCATGACAAAAGAACCTAAAGACACTGAAGCAGCAAAATTTGTGGAAATTGATATTTGTGTCATTCTCAAAACTTTTGGCCATGACTGTACACCTGTTCTATTTGGCGCATGTGACAAATCAACTTCGATTTGATTTGACAGGACACTAGTCTATCTCCTGTTTCTGTAGTGTGAGGCAGTTTGAAACACTCCCTGGACAGGACACAAGTCTATCTCCTGTTTCTATAGTGTGAGGAGGTTTTATACACTCCCTGGACAGGACACTAGTCTATCTCCTGTTTCTATAGCGTGAGGCAGTTTGATACACTCCCTGGACAGGACACTACTCTATCTCCTGTTTCTGTAGTGTGAGGTAGTTTGATACACTCCCTGGACAGGACACTAGTCTATCTCCTGTTTCTATAGTGTGAGGCAGTTTGATACACTCCCTGGACAGGACAATACTCTATCTCCTGTTTCTGTAGTGTGAGGTAGGTTGATACACTCCCTGGACAGGACACTAGTCTATCTCCTGTTTCTGTAGCGTGAGGCAGCTTGATACATTCCCTTGAGAGAACACTCGTCTATCGCAGGCCCATTCCCCCAATCTATCCTGTTTTAATGCTGAGTGCCAAGCAAAGACTTTGGTCTGACATGGCCAGTGGGTCGAACTCCTATTCTCAGGGCGGATACTCTAATCACAAGGCCACTGAGTTGGTCCTGCTTCAACTGTATATTATAATAATAATAATAGGCTTTGTAAAAGGCTGTGATGTATCATACTATTATTGTAGAACCAGGAAGAGAACGAGGAGGAGCTGTTGATCTAATGGCTCCATTATCCAACACGTTTCAGTCCTGCTGTCTTAAATCAAATTTACACTACAGCCACAGCTTGGCTTCTGGTAATAACCAGCATCAACCCACTTAGCAGCTAACATATAGAAGATTTATATCAGCTATTAGAATACATCGATGTCATTAAAACATACAAAAATTGTAAAGATTGAAAGACTGTCTTTTTTATTTTATTTTATTCATTCACGTACCTCTCTGTCTCTGTCTGTCTCTGTGTCAACTCTCTGTCTGTGTGTCAACTCTCTATCTCTGTGTCAACTCTCTGTCTCTGTCTGTCTCTGTGTCAACTATCTGTCTCTGTGTCAACTTTCTGTCTCTGTCTGTCTCTGTTCGTACCTCTTAGCCTCTGTGTCAACTCTCTGTCTCTGTTTGTACTCTTAGCCTCTGTGTCAACTCTCTGTCTCTGTCTATGTCTGTTCGTACTCTCTGTCTGTCTCAACTCTCTGTCTCTGTCTGTCTCTGTTCGTACTCTCTGTCTCTGTGTCAACTCTCTGTCTCTGTCTGTCTCTGTTCGTACTCTCTGTCTCTGTCTCAACTCTCTGTCTGTCTGTCTCTGTTTGTACTCTCTGTCTCTGTCTCAACTCTGTCTCTGTCTATGTCTGTTCGTACTCTCTGTCTCTGTCTGTCTCTGTTCGTACTCTCTGTCTCTGTGTCAACTCTCTGTCTCTGTCTGTCTCTGTTTGTACTCTCTGTCTCTGTCTATGTCTGTTCGTACTCTCTGTCTCTGTCTCAACTCTCTGTCTCTGTCTGTCTCTGTTCGTACTCTCTGTCTCTGTCTCAACTCTGTCACTGTCTGTCTCTGTCTCAACTCTCTGTCTCAACTCTGTCTCTGTCTGTCTCTGTCTCAACTCTCTGTCTTTGTCTCTCTCTTTCTCTCTCTCTCTCTCTCTCTCTCTCTCTCTCTCTCTCTCTGTCTCTCTCTCTCTCTCGGTGTCCCAGTCCCTTTCTCTCTTTCTTTGTTTTTGTCTCTCTCTCTCTCCCCCCACTCTCTCTCTCTCTATTTCTATTTCTCTCTCTTTCTCTCTCTCTCTCTCTCTCTCTCTCTCTCTCTCGGTGTCCCTGTCTCTCTCTCTTTGTTTTTGTCTCTCTCTCTGTCCCCCCCACTCTCTCTCTCTCTCTATTTCTATTTCTCTCTCTCTCTCTCTCTTGCTCTCTTTCTCTCTCTCTCTCTCTCTCTCTCTCTCTCTCTTTTTTTTATCTCTCTCTCTGTCCCCCCCTCTCTCTCTCTCTCTCTCTCTCTCTCTCTCATCTCAAGTGTTGTGTCACAACTGTGAATTAGTGCATTCTCTTCCGCCTGTTTATCTCCCAGTAGGGCTTCATGTACCATTCTTCTCTTCTATATTTTCTTTGCTCAAACAACCCTTAAGCATCGTTCTTTGGTTTAATCATTTGGTCGTTTATTTTCCCCCTGACCAGCACATTTACATTGACATTTTAGTCATTTAGCAGACTTGTTGCTGTGACATCAGCTGTTGTTGTTGAAGGCCTGTTGGTGAGCTGTGGGAGTTTTGATAGCTGTGTGATGGTCTTTCAGGGCTGCTCAGTTGTAGTGGTTCCTGTGTTGTCAAAGATACACCAGCCAACCTGACAGCAACTTCATCATCAAAAAAAAATGTATTTAATTCGGCAAGTCAGTTAAGAACAAATTCTTATTTACAATGACGGCCAACACCGGCCATACCTGGGCCAATTTTGCACCACCCTACGGGACTCCCAGTCACGGCTGGATGTGATACAACCTGGAATCGAACCGGGGACTATAGTGACACCTCTTGCACTGAGATGAGTGGTTCAGTGTTAGACCATGAGGTCATGTTCATGTACCGACACGTGTTACATGTAACACGTGTTGTACTTCATGTCACAGATACACCAGCCAGCTTCACTGTGGTGCCATCAAAAAAAATACAGTTGTATTTGTCACATGCTTTGTAAACAACAGGTGTAGACTTGCAGTGAAATGATGACTTATGGGCCCTTTCTGGCAATGCAGAGAGAAAGAGAAACGGGCCTCCTGAGTGGTGCAGGCACTGTATCGCAGCGGTCTGAGGCGCCACTACAGCCTCGGGTTCGATCCCAGGCTGTTGTCATTACCCAAAGCTGTATATTATCCATGTCCATATTCAGACATGACCCTGAGAAATCTAGGATATTACAGTTCTTCGGGTCCCGTTGATAGGATAGTCTCAAACGGAGCTCATCCAGTTTATTCTCCAGTGATTTTACGTTCACCAATAGATTGGAGAGTAGAGGCGCTTTATTTAATCGCCGACGTAGTCTTGTCAGGGAGCCCACTCGTTTGCCTCTCTGGCGCTGTGGCTTTTGAGTCCTTGGGATTAGGGCTTGGTCCAGAATGAGTGGTACATCCACAGCTGCCAACTCGTTGAAGTAGAAATTTTCATCCAAATCGAGGTTAGTCATCGCTGTTCTAATGTCCAGAAGCTGTGGCTTAAATATTATGTACAAAAAAAAGTTAAAATCAGCATAAAAAACCCCCCCACAAAATATCAGAATTGGTCAGGAGCCTGTAAAATGACAGCTAGCCACCGCAGCGCCATCTTCAACCATGAGGACCGCTTCATCTAACATGTCACAAGTGTTCTGTTTCCTTCCTGTCTTGACTGAGATACACCAGCCGGTTCCACGGAGATGACATCATGAATGTACTGCTTCATCTAACATGTAACATTTAACACGTGCACCTTCCTGTGTTGTCACAGATACACCAGCCAGCCTCATAGTGACGGCATCATGCTGGACCACGAGGACAGTTTCTGGTGTCAGGCCCTGGAAGACTTGGAGACCTGTGGACAGTCTGAGCTGCTCAGAGAGATAGAGGTATAGCTACAGTAACTGACCTGGGTCAATTAAGACCATCAACTGTCTCCGAACCTTTAAAAATCGGAGTAATCTGCCACACACCTGACAAGGAAGATAAGAGACTGAACAAAAGTGAAGAAAATGTCCTGCGTACTTAGATCCATGTAAATTACAAAGGAGAAAGGTTTCTCTGTGATACAAATAAGACCAAAAAGCAGAATTTGACAGTACAGGAAGTGGCAGGAATACAGTGGCAACATACTGAAACATCCAGGCGTCTACTTGTTATTCCACTCCTGCTGCTGGTGTCCTGTTGTGTTGGGTCTAGCATGGTCACAGTAACATAGAGACATTCTTGGAAAGACTGCATACTAACAAACAATGTATGCTAGTTCTGTCCTTGAACTGTTCTCGTCTATTGATGTTCTGTATTGTGTCATGTTTAGTGCGGACCCCAGGAAGAGTAGCTGCTGCTTTCGCTACAGCTAATGGGGATCCTAATTAAATGCCAAAATACCACAGGAACTATTTAAGACCCAAGGGGTTTGGTATATGGCCAATATTCCACGGCTAAAGGCTCTTCTTATGCCCAACGCGTAGTGCCTGGATACAGCCCTTAGCCGTGGTATATTGGCCATATACCACAAACTCCCAAGGTGCCTTATTGCTGTTATAAAACTGGTTACCGATGTAATTAGAGCAGTCGTAGCCGTGGTATACGATCTGATATACCACGCCTGTCAGCCAATCAGCATTCAGGGCTCGACCACCCAGTTTATAATAACAAAAAATATAGCCTGGATCTGTTTCTGTACATACATTCGGATGTCAATAAAAACACAGGTGGACATCGACAATTCTTAGTTTCTGCTCGCATTTCCAGACCCCAGCTGGAATCTGCTTTGATTGTTAAAGCAGTGTAATGTTACTCCAGCATGTTAGTCTACAGTTCCCAGTGTAATGTTATTCCAGCATGTTAGTCTACAGTTCCCAGTGTAATGTTATTCCAGCATGTTAGTCTACAGTTCCCAGTGTAATGTTATTCCAGCATGTTAGTCTACAGTTCCCAGTGTAATGTTATTCCAGCATGTTAGTCTACAGTTCCCAGTGTAATGTTATTCCAGCATGTTAGTCTACAGTACCCAGTGTAATGTTATTCCAGCATGTTAGTCTACAGTTCCCAGTGTAATGTTATTCCAGCATGTTAGTCTACAGTTCCCAGTGTAATGTTACTGCAGCATGTTAGTCTACAGTTCCCAGTGTAATGTTACTCCAGCATGTTAGTCTACAGTTCCCAGTGTAATGTTACTCCAGCATGTTAGTCTACAGTTCCCAGTGTAATGTTATTCCAGCATGTTAGTCTACAGTTCCCAGTGTAATGTTACTCCAGCATGTTAGTCTACAGTTCCCAGTGTAATGTTATTCCAGCATGTTAGTCTACAGTTCCCAGTGTAATGTTACTCCAGCATGTTAGTCTACAGTTCCCAGTGTAATGTTACTCCAGCATGTTAGTCTACAATTCCCAGTGTAATGTTACTCCAGCATGTTAGTCTACAGTTCCCAGTGTAATGTTACTCCAGCATGTTAGTCTACAGTTCCCAGTGTAATGTTACTCCAGCATGTTAGTCTACAGTTCCCAGTGTAATGTTACTCCAGCATGTTAGTCTACAGTTCCCAGTGTAATGTTATTCCAGCATGTTAGTCTACAGTTCCCAGTGTAATGTTACTCCAGCATGTTAGTCTACAGTTCCCAGTGTAATGTTATTCCAGCATGTTAGTCTACAGTTCCCAGTGTAATGTTACTCCAGCATGTTAGTCTACAGTTCCCAGTGTAATGTTACTCCAGCATGTTAGTCTACAGTTCCCAGTGTAATGTTACTCCAGCATGTTAGTCTACAGTTCCCAGTGTAATGTTATTCCAGCATGTTAGTCTACAGTTCCCAGTGTAATGTTATTCCAGCATGTTAGTCTACAGTTCCCAGTGTAATGTTACTCCAGCATGTTAGTCTACAGTTCCCAGTGTAATGTTACTCCAGCATGTTAGTCTACAGTTCCCAGTGTAATGTTACTCCAGCATGTTAGTCTACAGTTCCCAGTGTAATGTTACTCCAGCATGTTAGTCTACAGTTCCCAGTGTAATGTTACTCCAGCATGTTAGTCTACAGTTCCCAGTGTAATGTTATTCCAGCATGTTAGTCTACAGTTCCCAGTGTAATGTTACTCCAGCATGTTAGTCTACAGTTCCCAGTGTAATGTTACTCCAGCATGTTAGTCTACAGTTCCCAGTGTAATGTTACTCCAGCATGTTAGTCTACAGTTCCCAGTGTAATGTTACTCCAGCATGTTAGTCTACAGTTCCCAGTGTAATGTTACTCCAGTATGTTAGTCTACAGTTCCCAGTGTAATGTTACTCCAGCATGTTAGTCTACAGTTCCCAGTGGTCCCATACACATGATATATTTACAGACTGGGGATGCGTCCCAAATGACACCCTATTCACTATGTAGTGCAGTACCCTTGGCCAGAGACCTATGGACCCTGGTAGTGCCCTAAATTGGCAATAAGGTGTGATTTGTGAAGCATCCTGAGGTACTTTGTGGAGTCCATTATAAATGTACTGAAACCTTACCAGGTACTGGAGTCTCTGTCTGAAGTGGGTTCTATTTTTATGTCAGTGGAAAACAGAATTTACATGACTTTATTACGTGTTATAAGACATAGGGTGTCTTGGCTTTTCTACTCTTCTCTGCTCTCCTTTACTCTCTACTCTACTATGCTCTACTATGTACTCTACGCTGTACTCTACTCTGTATTCTACCCTACAATGCTCTTCTCTACTCTGTGCTCTACTCTACTCTACTCTGTACTCTACTCTGCAATGCTCTACCCTATGCTCTACTCTATACTCTACTCTATACTCTACTCTGTACTCTACTCTACTCTGCTCTACCCTATGCTCTACTCTACTCTATACTCTACTCTATACTCTACTCTGTACTCTACTCTGCTGTGCTCTACCCTATGCTATATTCTACTCTACGTTGTATTCTACTCTGCTCTGCTCTGTACTCTACTCTACTCTACTCTGCTATGCTCTACTATAATCTACTCTACTCTGTACTCTACTCTACTATGCTCTACTCTACTACTGTACTGTGTTCCACTATACTATACTATGCTACTCTCTCTGTACTATACTCTACTATGCTCTACTATACTCTGTTATGCTCTACTCTACTCTGTACTCTACTATGCTCTGCTCTACTCTACTTTGCTATGCTCTACTATGCTCTACTCTACTCTGCTCTACTCTACTCTGCTCTACTCTACTTTGCTACGCTCTACTATGCTCTACTCTACTCTACTATGCCCTACTCTACTCTGTACTCTACTCTACTATGCTCTACTCTACTCTGTACTCTACTCTACTATGCTCTACTCTACTCTGTACTCTACTCTACTCTGTACTCTACTATGCTCTACTCTACTCTGTACTCTACTCTACTCTGTACTCTACTCTACTCTGTACTCTACTATGCTCTACTCTACTCTGTACTCTACTCTGCTATGCTTTACTCTACTATGTACTCTACTCTACTCTACTCTATACCCTACTCTACTATGTACTCTACTCTGCTCTACTATGTACTCTACTCCACTCTACTCTATACCCTAATCTACTCTGTACTCTACTCTACTCTATACCCTACTCTACTATGTACTCTACTCTACTCTATACCCTACTCTATTCTGTACTCTACTATGTACTCTACTCTGCTCTACTATGTACTCTACTCTACTCTATACCCTACTCTACTCTGTACTCTACTATGTACTCTACTCTACTCTATACCCTACTCTACTCTGTACTCTACTATGTACTCTACTCTACTCTATACCCTACTCTACTCTGTACTCTACTATGTATTCTACTCTACTCTATACCCTACTCTACTATGTACTCTACTCTACTCTATACTCTACTCTATACCCTACTCTACTATGTACTCTACTCTATACTCTACTCTATTCTGTACTCTACTATTTACTCTACTCTACTCTATACCCTACTCTACTCTGTACTCTACTCTACTCTACTCTACTTTCTCTCTATAGGCATCCATCATGACGGGCAGTGCCATCAGTATTGGGGTGGATGGTAACAAGTCCCATGCCATCTCCCACCCTGGGGACCCCGTCAGCCAGCCCCGCGTCAGCCCTCTACGGAGGAGCTCCCTCCTGCACCACGATGCCAAGACCCACCTGCACCAGGAGGTCCACCTCCACCAGGAGGCCCATCTGCCCCCGGAGGCCCAGCTCCTGCACCACGAGGCCAGGACCCAGCTGCATCATGAGGCCAAGGCCAAGAACACACTCCGGGTGTCTGAGAAGACCTGGGAGTCCCGCAGAATCAAGGAGGAGATGCAGGAGATCCTGTCCCCGACCCCTCTTGAGCTACACAAGGTGACTAATGTACCCACCATGCAGGGCTCTCCAACCCTGTTTCTGGAGAGCTGCCGTCCCGTAGGATTTCACTCCAACCCTGTTTCTGGAGCGCTGCCGTCTCGTAGGATTTCACTCCAACCCTGTTTCTGGAGCGCTGCCGTCTCGTAGGATTTCACTCCAACCCTGTTTCTGGAGCGCTGCCATCCCGTAGGATTTCACTCCAACCCTGTTCCTAGAGAGCTATATTTTATATTTGAAATCATTTATAATTTTATTCTTATAATTAGCTGGTTGATGATCTGAATCGACTGGCATTGGAGTGTAAACCTACAGGAGGGTATCTCTGCAGGAACAGGGTTGGAGTTAAAACCTACAGGAGGGTAGCTCTCCAGGAACAGGGTTGGAGTTAAAGCCTACAGGAGGGTAGCTCTCCAAGAACAGGGTTGGAGTTAAAGCCTACAGGAGGGTAGCTCTCCAGAAACAGGGTTGGAGTTAAAACCTACAGGAGGGTAGCTCTCCAGGAACGGGTTGGTCGTTAAAACCCACAGGAGGGTAGCTCTCCAGGAACAGGGTTGGAGTTAAAACCTACAGGAGGGTAGCTCTCCAGGAACCGGGATGGAGTTAAAACCTACAGGAGCGTAGCTCTCCAGAAACAGGGTCGGAGTTAAAACCTACAGTAGGGTATCTCTCCAGGAACAGGGTTGGAGTTAAAACCTACAGTAGGGTATCTCTCCAGGAACAGGGTTGGAGTTAAAACCTACAGGAGGGTAGCTCTCCAGGAACAGGGTTGGAGTTAAAACCTACAGGAGGGTAGCTCTCCAGGAACCGGGATGGAGTTAAAACCTACAGGAGCGTAGCTCTCCAGGAACAGGGTCGGAGTTAAAACCCACAGGAGGGTAGCTCTCCAGGAACAGGGTTGGAGTTAAAACCTACAGGAGGGTAGCTCTCCAGGAACAGGGTTGGAGTTAAAGCCTACAGGAGAGTAGCTCTCCAGGAACAGGGTTAAAGAGCCCTGCACCACGGGAACCTGACTGATTTGACTTGACTCCAACCATATGCTGTTGTTCCTTCCTGTTGGGGTCTAGACAGTGTACAGTAACATAACACAGTAACATAACACAGTAACAGAACACAGTAACAGAACACAGTAACATAACACAGTAACAACACAGTAACTGAACACAGTAACATAACACAGTATCAGAACACAGTAACAGAACACAGTAACAGAACACAGTAACAGAACACAGTATCAGAACACAGTAACAGAACACAGTAACAAAACACAGTATCAGAACACAGTAACAGAACACAGTAACAAAACACAGTAACAGAACACAGTAACAGAACACAGTAACAGAACACAGTAACAGAACACAGTAACAGAACACAGTAACAGAACACAGTAAAAGAACACAGTAACAGAACACAGTAACAGAACACAGTAACAAAACACAGGATCAGAACACAGTAACAGAACACAGTAACAGAACACAGTAACAGAACACAGTAACAGAACACAGTAAAAGAACACAGTAACAGAACACAGTATCAGAACACAGTAACAGAACACAGTAACAGAACACAGTAATCAATAATATATCAATACATACATTATTGACTAACAACACTCTAATGTATTGATTGGCTTGTGCATCCTGCTCTTCACTGTCAGACCAACCTGTCTGCTGTCGTTCGTTTTCTCAATAGCACTGATCTTGCCAATAGCGGCTCTTTCTGAGGAAGGTTTTACTTGCGACGATCGTGATGCTGAATACACTTATTGTACAGTACTGCAAGTCACAGAATAAGAGTGTGCCTGCTCAATGCAGGCTTCACTGCGCTCAGAGGTAAAGGTAACACCATAGCCACCACCCTTCTCTGTCATTGGCTTTCGTTAGCATTTTAAGTGTATGTTCAACCATCCCAAGGCCCCATTATGTCACAAAGCTGTGCAGCCATGTGTGAAGATGCAGGATATATGAGCAGTACTAACAGTGTTAAAGGAGTTATGTGTCCAGCTGTATCCAGCTATGTCCAGTTATATCCAGCTGTATCCAGCTATGTCCAGCTATGTCCAGTTATGTCCAGCTATGTCCAGTTATGTCCAGCTATGTCCAGTTATATCCAGCTGTATCCAGCTATGTCCAGCTATGTCCAGTTATGTCCAGCTATGTCCAGCTTGTCCAGCTATGTCCAGTTATGTCCAGCTATGTCCAGCTTGTCCAGCTATGTCCAGTTACATCCAGCTATGTCCAACTATGTCCAGTTATGTCCAGCTATGTCCAGTTATGTCCAGCTATGTCCAGCTTGTCCAGCTATGTCCAGTTATATCCAGCTATGTCCAGCTATGTCCAGTTATGTCCAACTATGTCCAGCTATGTCCAGTTATGTCCAGCTATGTCCAGTTATATCCAGCTGTATCCAGCTATGTCCAGCTATGTCCAGTTATGTCCAGCTATGTCCAGCTTGTCCAGCTATGTCCAGTTATGTCCAGCTATGTCCAGCTTGTCCAGCTATGTCCAGTTACATCCAGCTATGTCCAACTATGTCCAGTTATGTCCAGCTATGTCCAGTTATGTCCAGCTATGTCCAGCTTGTCCAGCTATGTCCAGTTATATCCAGCTATGTCCAGTTATATCCAGCTATGTCCAGTTATATCCAGCTATGTCCAGCTATGTCCAGTTATATCCAGCTATGTCCAGCTATGTCCAGTTATATCCAGCTATGTCCAGTTATATCCAGCTATGTCCAGCTATGTCCAGCTATGTCCAGCTTATCCAGCTATGTCCAGTTATATCCAGCTATGTCCAGTTATATCCAGCTATGTCCAGCTGTGTGTGTGTTGAAACTACTGTATGTGTTTGCAGCACTAAACTAACGTGTTGTATTACCTTATCGGGTTGTAATTCCCCAGGTGACGGTGATGAAGGATCCGGAGAGCGATGACTTCGGCTTCAGCGTCTCTGACGGGTTCCTAGAGAAAGGTGTTTACGTCAACATGATCCGTCCCGAGGGCCCGGCTGACCGTGCAGGCCTGAAACCATATGACAGGATCCTACAGGTGCCTACTGCGTCTGTATCCACCCATCAGCCTGTACAGTAGACAGACGGACGGACGGACAGACAGACAGACAGACAGACAGACAGACAGACAGACAGAATGGCACTAGCAGTGTTAGTATCTAATGAGTGTCTGTGTTATTTTACTGGGATTTTCTTCAGCGAGCCTGGCGAGGAACACCCCCCCCTCTCCCCCCCACCCCCTCTCATCCCCCCCCTCTCCCTCTCTCTCAATTTACCCTTCTACCCGCTCTCCTTCCCTCCCCCTGCCTCCCTATCCACCCCTCTCTCCTTCCCTCCCCCTGACTCCCTATCTGCCCCTCTCTCCTTTCCTCCCCCTGACTCCCTCTCCCCCCTGACTCCCTATCCACCCCTCTCTCCCTCTCTCCTTCCCTTCCCCCTGCCTCCCTCTCTCGCCCTCTCTCCTTCTCTCCCCCCTGCCTCCCTCTCTCTCCCCTCTCCTTCCTTCCCTCCCCCCTGCCTCCCTCTCTCTCCCTCTCTCCTTCCCTCCCCCCTGCCTCCCTCTCTCTCCCTCTCTCCTTCCTTCCCTCCCCCTGCCTTCCTCCCTCTCTCTCCCTCTCTCCTTCCCTCCCCCTGCCTCCCTCTCTCTCCCTCTCTCCTTCCCTCCCCCTGCCTCCCTCTCTCCCCCTCTCTCCTTCCCTCCCCCTGACTCCCTATCCACCCCTCTCTCCTTCCCTCCCCCTGCCTCCCTCTCCCCCTCTCCCCCTCCCTCTCTTTAAGCTGTACACAATCTGGCTCTCAATACAGACCGCTGGCAAGTTAATAAACGATCAGCGTATTAACAGAGAGAACATGGAGGGACAGGTTGGGTTGTGACCACTGGGAGATGGCAATAGCAACCCCACTGGTGGGAATACAGTACAGTTATTATGATATCTTCCCTATCATACCCATGAGACAGAAGAAAAGAAAATAGGAAGACATGTTTAGACCAGAAGAAGTACAGTATCTATTTCAACCTTTAATACCCATGAGACAGAAGAAAAAATGAAGTACATTTTTAGACCAGAATAGGACAATGGGAATGGTTCTGATCACGCCAAAACCACAGTTTAATAAAGTCCACTTATTGAAGGTAAATAAAGAAACCAAGAACGACTTACTATAAAAACTCACATTCAACGTGTACTGACTCGGGCCAAGATAAAAAGTTAAATATGCACAACCAGCACGCACATATGCCAGTAGCTCCTAACTTCCAGATCTCAGTTCTCTAGCTGTCTTCCAAGCCTGATTCTCACTGTACGGCGGCCAACCCAAGCTGTCCTGTGCTTGCTCTGATATTTTCCTTTCACATTGTCCTTCCAGCCTGGTTTCCAGCTGCCATGGTGGATGTGTAACCAGGCCAGAGCAGTTACAGCTCGGTTTGGCTCAGTTTGGTTCGGTTTGGCTCGGTTCGGTTTGGTTTGGTTCGGGCCCATATGGTGTGAACCAGAATAAAACAGTGCACACTGATGTGGTTATAAAGCGGAATTAACGGTTCTGTTGCTATGTTGACTATTGACTACAGTGTTTATTCCTAGAAATCAGTCCTTGGTTACAATGTTTTCTGATCTGTCTGTGCGCAATCTACAGTAATAGTAAAAGTGTCCATATTGTGGCTGGAATCGAAACAGCTTCTTAATACGGACGGCGTAGGTATGTCTATTTGACACCCTCCATTTTGTATCCCTGTCGTAGTGAGGATTGTGCAGCACATTGATAAACAACTGCTTCAACATGCAGATAGGTCTGAATCCTAACTCACACTAATCATCCTACTGAAATCGTTGAATGATTAAGGCAATATTCAGAGTTCAGAGTATAGTGCAAATCTATATGTCGGAATGCCACTCACATTGTGACACGTTCCATACTGTCCAAACTCCAAAGTGACTAATTCTACCGACAGTGACAACATAATGAATGAATCTGTGCATGTCTTCCCATTATTTGGGACGTGTGAATGTGTCATTGTAAATGTCAACAGTTCTGTAAGTCACGTTGTCTGCTGAAGTCAGCAAAATGACTCTATTTTAGGGGGTTGGTGAACCACATGCGTACCAGGGACTTGACTCCCAAGTTGATAGTCTTGACTCCCAAGTTTCATGATTCAATACTTGCCATACCATCCACCATTTTTAGAAAATTGTGCTGTGATCAACTATGTACTGAATATTGATGAATGAATGAATTACTGAATAGGAGGCTAATTAATTAGTGAATAAGACTAATTCATTATTGAATACGAGGCTAATGATTTACTGAATAAGAGTCTAATGAATGACTGAATAAGAGTCTAATGAATGACTGAATAAGAGTCTAATGAATGACTGAATAAGATGCTAATGAATGACTGAATAAGAGTCTAATGAATGACTGAATAAGAGTCTAATGAATGACTGAATAAGAGTCTAATGAATGACTGAATAAGAGTCTAATGAATGACTCAATAAGAGTCTAATGAATGACTGAATAAGATGCTAATGAATGACTGAATAAGAGTCTAATGAATGACTGAATAAGAGTCTAATGAATGACTGAATAAGAGTCTAATGAATGACTGAATAAGAGTCTAATGAATGACTGAATAAGAGTCTAATGAATGACTGAATAAGATGCTAATGAATGACTGAATAAGATGCTAATGAATGACTGAATAAGAGTCTAATGAATGACTGAATAAGAGTCTAATGAATGACTCAATAAGAGTCTAATGAATGACTGAATAAGAGTCTAATGAATAACTGAATAAGAGTCTAATGAATGACTGAATAAGAGTCTAATGAATGACTGAATAAGAGTCTAATGAATGACTGAATAAGAGTCTAATGAATGACTGAATAAGATGCTAATGAATGACCGAATAAGAGTCTAATGAATGACTGAATAAGAGTCTAATGAATGACTGAATAAGAGTCTAATGAATGACTCAATAAGAGTCTAATGAATGACTGAATAAGAGTCTAATGAATGACTGAATAAGAGTCTAATGAATGACTGAATAAGAGTCTAATGAATGACTGAATAAGATGCTAATGAATGACTGAATAAGAGTCTAATGAATGACTGAATAAGAGTCTAATGAATGACTGAATAAGAGTCTAATGAATGACTCAATAAGAGTCTAATGAATGACCGAATAAGAGTCTAATGAATGACTGAATAAGAGTCTAATGAATGACTGAATAAGAGTCTAATGAATGACTCAATAAGAGTCTAATGAATGACTGAATGTCTAATGAATGACTGAATAAGAGTCTAATGAATGACTGAATGTCTAATGAATGACTGAATAAGAGTCTAATGAATGACTGAATAAGAGTATAATGAATGACTCAATAAGAGTCTAATGAATGACTGAATAAGAGTCTAATGAATGACTGAATAAGAGTCTAATGAATGACTGAATAAGAGTCTAATGAATGACTGAATAAGAGTCTAATGAATGACTGAATAAGAGTCTAATGAATGACTGAATAAGATGCTAATGAATGACCGAATAAGAGTCTAATGAATGACTGAATAAGAGTCTAATGAATGACTGAATAAGAGTCTAATGAATGACTCAATAAGAGTCTAATGAATGACTGAATAAGAGTCTAATGAATGACTGAATAAGAGTCTAATGAATGACTGAATAAGAGTCTAATGAATGACTGAATAAGATGCTAATGAATGACTGAATAAGAGTCTAATGAATGACTGAATAAGAGTCTAATGAATGACTGAATAAGAGTCTAATGAATGACTCAATAAGAGTCTAATGAATGACTGAATAAGAGTCTAATGAATGACTGAATAAGAGTCTAATGAATGACTGAATAAGAGTCTAATGAATGACTCAATAAGAGTCTAATAAACATCCACTTCCCCTGGTGCTGTAGGTGAACCACGTGCGTACCAGAGACTTTGACTGCTGCCTGGCTGTGCCTCTGATCACCGAGGCTGGGGACAAGCTGGAGCTGGTGATAAGCAGGAACCCCCTGGCCCAGCAACTGCACCATGAACCGGACTGTCTGGACCAGGACCAAGGCCTTCTCATCTCTGCACTGCAGTCCAACAGTAGGGAGCACCACCACTATGCCACTACAACCCGAGCCATGGACCTGTGATTTACAGACACGCAGCACAGACACACGGAACCACAGACCAGGACTAAGGACTACTTATTTCTGCACTGCAGTCCAACAGCGGAGACCACCACTACAACCCGAGCCATGGATCCTGTGATTACAGACACAGACTACAGTCACACCAAGCCACAGACCATGACCATGGAACTGTGTCTGGATTTACAACCGCACACAAAACCATGTGTTTACAGACACACCAATGACCTGGTACTTTACAGCCTACAGACACACCAATGACCTGGTACTTTACAGTCTACAGACACACCAATGACCTGGTACTTTACAGTCTACAGACACACCAATGACCTGGTACTTTACAGCCTACAGACACACCAATGACCTGGTACTTTACAGCCTACAGACACACCAATGACCTGGTACTTTACAGCCTACAGACACACCAATGACCTGGTACTTTACAGCCTACAGACACACCAATGACCTGGTACTTTACAGCCTACAGACACACCAATGACCTGGTACTTTACAGCCTACAGACACACCAATGACCTGGTACTTTACAGCCTACAGACACACCAATGACCTGTGACTTTACAGCCTACAGACACACCAATGACCTGGTACTTTACAGCCTACAGACACACCAATGACCTGTGACTTTACAGCCTACAGACACACCAATGACCTGGTACTTTACAGCCTACAGACACACCAATGACCTGGTACTTTACAGCCTACAGACACACCAATGACCTGTGACTTTACAAACATAAGACACACAGTCAAAGACAAGCGTCATGGACCTATACATACTACAGACACACTTTGGGCCTGTGCTTACGGACACACTTTGGCTCTGTGATTACAGACACACCATGTCTCAGACCTGTAACTACAGACCTATAACTACAGACCTGTAACTACAGACCTATAACTACAGACCTGTAACTACAGACCTGTAACTACAGACCTATAACTACAGACTTATAATACAGACCTGTAACTACAGACATGTAACTACAGACCAGTAACTACAGACCGGTAACTACAGACCTATAACTACAGACCAGTAACTACAGATCTATAACTACAGACCTATAACTACAGACCTATAACTACAGACCTATATCTACAGACCAGTAACTACAGATCTATAACTACAGACCTATAACTACAGACCTATAACTACAGACCTATATCTACAGACCTATAACTACAGACCAGTAACTACAGACCAGTAACTACAGACCGGTAACTACAGACCTGTAACTACAGACCTATAACTACAGACCAGTAACTACAGATCTATAACTACAGACCTATAACTACAGACCTATAACTACAGACCTATATCTACAGACCTATAACTACAGACCAGTAACTACAGACCTATAACTACAGACCTATAACTACAGACCTATAACTACAGACCTATAACTACAGACTCGTAACTACAGACCTATAACTACAGACTTATAATACAGACCTGTAACTACAGACATGTAACTACAGACCAGTAACTACAGACCGGTAACTACAGACCTGTAACTACAGACCTATAACTACAGACCAGTAACTACAGATCTATAACTACAGACCTATAACTACAGACCTATAACTACAGACCTATATCTACAGACCTATAACTACAGACCTATAACTACAGACCTATAACTACAGACCTATAACTACAGACCTATAACTACAGACCTATAACTACAGACATGTAACTACAGACCAGTAACTACAGACCGGTAACTACAGACCTGTAACTACAGACCTATAACTACAGACCAATAACTACAGATCTATAACTACAGATCTATAACTACAGACCTATAACTACAGACCTATAACTACAGACCTATAACTACAGACCTATAACTACAGACCTATAACTACAAACCTATAACTACAGACTCGTAACTACAGACCTATAACTACAGACCCGTAACTACAGACCTATAACTACAGACATATAACTACAGACCTATAAATACAGACCTATAACTACAGACCTATAATTACAGACCTATAACTACAGACCTATAATTACAGAACCGTAACTACAGACCTATAACTACAGACTCGTAACTACAGACCTATAAATACAGACCTATAACTACAGACCTATAATTACAGACCTATAACTACAGACCTATAATTACAGAACCGTAACTACAGACATATAACTACAAACCTATAACTACAGACATATAACTACAGACCTATAACTACAGACCCGTAACTACAGACCTATAACTACAGACATATAACTACAGACCTATAAATACAGACCTATAACTACAGACCTATAATTACAGAACCGTAACTACAGACATATAACTACAAACCTATAACTACAGACATATAACTACAGACCTATAACTACAGACCCGTAACTACAGACCTATAACTACAGACATATAACTACAGACCTATAAATACAGACCTATAACTACAGACCTATAATTACAGAACCGTAACTACAGACCTATAACTACAAACCTATAACTACAAACCTATAACTACAAACCTATAACTACAGACATATAACTATAGACGCACAGAGACAGAACAACAGACCAGTAATTACAAACACACTGAACCACAGACCAGCATCACAGACCTGTAATTACAAACACACTGAACCACAGACCAGCATCACAGACCTGTAATTACAAACACACTGAACCACAGACCAGCATCACAGACCTGTAATTACAAACACACTGAACCACAGACCAGCATCACAGACCTGTGACACAACTATACAGATAAAAATGAAAGGTGCACGTACAAAGTTGACTTGTTTTTACTACGTGCGTCCCTGAACCTGTGACCAGAGGTTCCACTGACGCGGAACCACAGACCCGTGGGGGCTGGACTTGTACCGACAGCTACACCGTACAGACTCACAGAACTCTGTCTTCAGCCCTATCAAACACGGTAAAAAAAGAAATGATGTGAAGATGTTTTTACAGATTCCTTTATACCCCAAGTCTTGTGTTTCCTGTGTTGTCATTACGTCTATCCCTTATATATATATATAAATGAAGAAACAGTTGATCTGTGACGTATTCTGAAACTGCTTTTGTTTGTTTGAGTCTTCAAAAAGCGGAAGCTTCGAACACACACACACACACACACAAACACACACACACACACACACACACACACACACACACACACACACACACACACACACACACACACACACACTCGCACACACACACTCGCACACACACACACACACACACACGCACACACACACACACACACACACACACACACACACACACACACACACACACACACACACACACACACACACTGTTGACAAATGGTGAAGGAGGACAATGCAGAAGCCTGCTGCTATTGGGGGGCTGATGGGGGATAATAAAACTAAAGTGTTTGGTCCTTCAGCAAAGACTTTAATCTGGACATATTGTGGTCAGTCAGTGGTCGGAAGAGTATTTACACTGCAATCCTTTTTTAATTTCTTTGTATTGATTGATGCGCTGTCATATTTCAACGTTTTGGCCAAACGGATTTACGGATGCCCTCAAGCAACAATCTCAGACATAATAATATTCCACTGAGTAGAACCTTTTCCAGGTTATCTTTGTTTATCCTAATGATGTATCGTTGAGTTTGTCCTCCTTTCTCTCCACTCCCTCTTCATCTATCCCTCTACCCATCTACCCCTCTATTCCTCTACCCCTCTACCCATCTACCCCTCTACCCCTCTATCCATCTACCCCTCTATCCATCTACCCCTCTACCCCTCTACCCCTCTATCCATCTATCCCTCTACCCATCTACCCCTCTATCCCTCTGCCCCTCTATCCATCTACCCCTCTATCCCTCTACCCATATACCCCTCTACCCCTCTATCCATCTACCCCTCTACCCCTCTATCCCTCTACCCCTCTATCCCTCTATCCATCTATGCCTCTACCCCTCTATCCCTCTATCCACCTATGCCTCTACCCCTCTACCCCTCTACCCCTCTATCCCTCTACCCCTCTATCCCTCTATCCCTCTATCCCTCTTTTTTTTTTTATTATTTATTATTATTATCCATCTATGCCTCTACCCCTCTATCCCTCTATCCATCTATGCCTCTACCCCTCTATCCCTCTATCCATCTATGCCTCTACCCCTCTACTCTTCTACCCCTCTATCCATATATCCATCTATGCCTCTACCCCTCTGTCCTGGCATCATATATCATCTAACCCCATGTGCCATATTGGAATTGGAGGGCACATAACATCCTCTCTGTCCTCTCTGAACTAAACTAAAGCCAAGTTGCCACTCCCCCACCTCTACCAGGCCAAATATTCCAAATGTTTCCCATGATGGAAAATGGCTGTGGCTATTTTAGACTCACAGTTAAACCTGGGCATAATATAGCAGCACCAAACCCTCTTCCAGCACAGGGTCCAGCTCCCAGCCTTTTTAGCCTTGCAGTTAAGAGGATAAAGCACAGAGGACACTGAGGCCTGCTTTCATTTGACCCCCCAGGTCAACCTGAAGTAGCACAGAGGACACTGAGGCCTGCTTTCATTTGACCCCCAGGTCAACCTGGAGTAGCACAGAGGACACTGAGGCCTGCTTTCATTTGACCCCCCAGGTCAACCTGAAGTAGCACAGAGGACACTGAGGCTTGCTTTCAACCTGAAGCAACAACCTCTCTGTTAATAGATTTGAGGCTCTATTCAAGCTGTATCCATGAAGCGCTATAGATTCTGTGCTAGTAATTTTAAGGTCATTTCCGATTCAATCAATCAATCAAATGTATTTATAAAGCACTTCTTACATCAGCTGATGTCTCAAAGTGCTGTACAGAAACCCAGCCTAAAACCCCAAACAGCAAGCAATGCAGGTATAGAAGCATGGTGGTTAGGAAAAACTCCCTAGAAAGGCCAGAACCTAGGAAGAAACCTAGAGAGGAACCAGTCTATGAGGGATGGCCAGTCCTCTTCCGATTGAGTTGACATGTGTGAGAACACTACTACTGTGGGAACAGTCTTTCAACAACGCTGAATTTCTGCGATACAGATTGAATAGTGTTCTTGGTTTTAATAAACTATGTGCCATTGTACTAATGTACTAATGACCAATGGCAGCAATGTCTTGGTGTTCATTAGGACACACAACAGAAAACATTTTCAAAAACGTTAGAAACAACAGAAAACTTTTTTTTAAACGTTTTACAACAGAAAACGGAAAAAAAAGTCCAGCTAGTTTTCTTCTGACCACAACCCTGAGGTAACAACATATCTGTTTAGTCCACCTATTATTAACCCATATAATCAATAACTACTATGAATATTGGTTATGAAACATGCCTGGTAAAGGATCATGTGATCCCTCCCTCTCTGGTCTACGAGGAATCCTTCTGCTTGATTTGATATTAAGGTCGAATGACAGAGAACACTCATTAATCACAAACCAGGGGCAAGAAGTCAGAGATTAAAAAAAAAAAAAACATTTAATGGTAGAAATAAACAGAGAATTGAAGGATTTTTAAAATGAATTACAGTACTTTGTTGTCGTCGTTATACTGTAGAAGAGTAATGAACGCATGGTCTTACGCACTCTCGATCGCAACGATATTTACCATTCTCAAGTCTTTACACTGGTGATCTGGTATGTTCCTATTCATCCAGTCTCCCAAAACATTCGGCAGCCCCAAAAGAGTTCCTATCAGTACTGCATCATATCAGCAACTAGATTAGATAATTAGATATACTCTGGTACAACCTCGATATGACACGTTTCCTCAACCACAAGGTAGAAGCAAAGGACAGGAGGACGTGGTCTTTGGGTTTCTTGGCTGACGATGAGTTTTGAGTGTGACTGGAACTTCAGCAACGTCCTTCAGTTTATCTCACTGGGAAAGGTTCTAGCCTGGTACCAGTTCTGTTTGTGCTGTCTTTAAAAAAAAACTGTGGTCGTCATGCCAAACAATGACTGTAGGAGTTGGAGCAAGAAAGCACAAATAGATCCTGGAACAAGGTAGTAACATTCCTCTCTGTGTTTCGCTACTTTTTCTATGTTCTCAAAAAAACAGTTTCAGTACACTACTTACAATGTGGTCAAGAAAGATCAAATAACATGCACCTTCTAGCATGTCTAGCTAGCAATGCCAGTTACTAAAGCCAGTTACCAATGCCAGTTACCCAATGCCAGTTACCCAATGCCAGTTACCCAATGCCAGTTACCAAAGCCAGTTACCAATGCCAGTTACTAATGCCAGTTACTAAAGCCAGTTACTAAAGCCAGTTACCCAATGCCAGTTACCCAATGCCAGTTACCCAATGCCAGTTACCAAAGCCAGTTACCAATGCCAGTTACTAATGCCAGTTACTAAAGCCAGTTACTAAAGCCAGTTACCAATGCCAGTTACCCAATGCCAGTTACTAAAGCCAGTTACCAATGCCAGTTACCCAATGCCAGTTACCAATGCCAGTTACTAAAGCCAGTTACTAAAGCCAGTTACTAAAGCCAGTTACTAAAGCCAGTTACCCAACGCCAGTTACCAATGCCAGTTACTAAAGCCAGTTACCAATGCCAGTTACTAAAGCCAGTTACCAATGCCAGTTACCAAAGCCAGTTACCAAAGCCAGTTACTAAAGCCAGTTACTAAAGCCAGTTACTAATGCCAGTTACTAAAGCCAGTTACTAAAGCCAGTTACTAAAGCCAGTTACCAATGCCAGTTACTAAAGCCAGTTACTAAAGCCAGTTACTAAAGCCAGTTACCAATGCCAGTTACCCAATGCCAGTTACCAATGCCAGTTACTAAAGCCAGTTACTAAAGCCAGTTACTAAAGCCAGTTACTAAAGCCAGTTACTAAAGCCAGTTACCAATGCCAGTTACCCAATGCCAGTTACCAATGCCAGTTACTAAAGCCAGTTACTAAAGCCAGTTACTAAAGCCAGTTACTAAAGCCAGTTACTAAAGCCAGTTACCAATGCCAGTTACTAAAGCCAGTTACCAATGCCAGTTACTAAAGCCAGTTACTAAAGCCAGTTACTAAAGCAAGTTACTAAAGCCAGTTACCCAATGCCAGTTACTAAAGCCAGTTACTAAAGCCAGTTACTAAAGCAAGTTACTAAAGCCAGTTACCCAATGCCAGTTACCAATGCCAGTTACTAAAGCCAGTTACTAAAGCAAGTTACTAAAGCCAGTTACTAAAGCCAGTTACTAAAGCCAGTTACTAAAGCCAGTTACTAAAGCAAGTTACTAAAGCCAGTTACCCAATGCCAGTTACCAATGCCAGTTACTAAAGCCAGTTACTAAAGCCAGTTACTAAAGCAAGTTACTAAAGCCAGTTACTAAAGCCAGTTACTAAAGCCAGTTACCCAATGCCAGTTACTAAAGCCAGTTACTAAAGCCAGTTACTAAAGCAAGTTACTAAAGCCAGTTACCCAATGCCAGTTACCAATGCCAGTTACTAAAGCCAGTTACTAAAGCCAGTTACCAATGCGAGTTACCCAATGCCAGTTACCAATGCCAGTTACTAAAGCCAGTTACTAATGCCAGTTACTAAAGCCAGTTACTAAAGCCAGTTACTAATGCCAGTTACTAAAGCCAGTTACTAAAGCCAGTTACCAATGCCAGTTACTAAAGCCAGTTACTAATGCCAGTTACCCAATGCCAGTTACCAATGCCAGTTACCAATGCCAGTTACTAAAGCCAGGGAAGCATAAAGATGTTTGGAAAAATTAGAAAAGCTACAACTTAGTTTCTTTCCAGGCGAACAATTAGCCGTGTTATCTTTCTAAGTCTTCGGTGTGTATTACGTACCGGTGAGCAGTCGACAAGTAAACAAGCGTCTCTTTAAGATTTCTCAGAAAACATGTTTGCAAGTGGGAAAACCTCAGCCTCCACTAGTTCACTACGCTTGTTATTGAGAAAGACTATATTTAGGCCAATTATTAGCCCTTTATCACTCATGTGGTCAAGAAAATTCCTGCCTTCTCTTCAAAAATCTTTTTGTGAAGCTATTTTCTTGGTCCCCAGAGCAGCAAACCCCAAAACACGTTTTACTTGTAATTATCTGAGCATTACTCCAAATATTTTCCCTGCCCCGGGATACCTTCCAAATGGCACCCTTCCCTACGTAGTGCACTACTGTTGACTGTGGGCCCATAGGATAGTGCACTACTGTTGACCAGGGCCCATAGGGTAGTACACTACTGTTGACCAGGGCCCATAGGGTAGTACACTACTGTTGACCAGGGCCCATAGGGTAGTACACTACTGTTGACCAGGGCCCATAAGGTAGTACACTACTGTTGACCGGGGCCCATAGGGTAGTACACTACTGTTGACCAGGGCCCATAGGGTAGTACACTACTGTTGACCAGGGCCCATAGGGTAGTACACTACTGTTGACCAGGGCCCATAGGGTAGTGCACTACTGTTGACCAGGGCCCATAGGGTAGTACACTACTGTTGACCAGGGACCATAGGGTAGTACACTACTGTTGGCCAGGGCCCATAGGGTAGTACACTACTGTTGACCAGGGCCCATAGGGTAGTACACTACTGTTGACCGGTGCCCATAGGGTAGTACACTACTGTTGACCAGGGCCCATAGGGTAGTACACTACTGTTGGCCAGGGCCCATAGGGTAGTACACTACTGTTGACCAGGGCCCATAGGGTAGTACACTACTGTTGACCAGGGCCCATAGGGTAGTACACTACTGTTGACCAGGGCCCATAGGGTAGTACACTACTGTTGACCAGGGCCCATAGGGTAGTACACTACTGTTGACCAGGGCCCATAGGGTAGTACACTACTGTTGACCAGGGCCCATAGGGTAGTACACTACTGTTGACCAGGGCCCATAGGGTAGTACACTAATGTTGACCAGGGCCCATAGGATAGTGCACTACTGTTGACCAGGGCCCATAGGGTAGTACACTACTGTTGACCAGGGCCCATAGGGTAGTACACTACTGTTGACCAGGGCCCATAGGGTAGTACACTACTGTTGACCAGGGCCCATAGGGTAGTACACTACTGTTGACCAGGGCCCATAGGGTAGTGCACTACTGTTGACCAGGGCCCATAGGGTAGTACACTACTGTTGACCAGGGCCCATAGGGTAGTACACTACTGTTGACCAGGGCCCATAGGGTAGTACACTACTGTTGACCAGGGCCCATAGGGTAGTACACTACTGTTGACCAGGGCCCATAGGGTAGTACACTACTGTTGACCAGGGCCCATAGGGTGCCATTTGGGTCACATATCCAGAGTCCCGTTTATGCCCTGTGTTGGAAAGCACCAGTTGTGTCTATGAAGTAGAAAGCACTCATTGTTTTGGAGAATTCTCATAAGAACAATCACCGTCTCTGTTCAGGCTTGTATTATTGCCCACGGAACTGGCCCTGGCCACAGAATTATAGACCGTTTCTTTTTCTCCTTTCTCTCTCACTCTCTCTCCTTCCCTTGCTTATGTATCATTCCTTTCTCATAACTTCTCATACCCTCTCTCTCTTTCCTTCTCTCTCTCTGTCTTTCACCTTCTCTCTCTCTTTCATTCTCTCTCTCTGTCTTTCACCTTCTCTCTCTCTCTCTCTCTCTCTTTCCTTCTCTCTCTCTGTTTTTCACCTTCTCTCTCTCTCTCTCTCTCTCTCTTTCCTTCTCTCTCTCTGTTTTTCACCTTCTCTCTCTCTCTCTCTCTCTCTCTCTCTCTCTCTCTCTCTCTCTCTCTCAATTCAACTCAATTCATATTAAGGGGTTTTATTGGCATGGGAAACATGTTTACATTGCCAAAGCAAGTGAAATAGAAAGTAAACAAATGTGAAATAAAGAATTAAAAAAGAACATTTTAAACGTCATAGGTTTTTTCTCTCCCACTCTCTCCCATTTCCCTCTTTCTCTCTCTCTCCCATTCTCCTCTCTCACTATCTCTCTCTCCCTCTATCTCTCCTCTCCTATCCTCTCCTCTCCTCTCTCCTCTCTCCTCTCTCTCTCTCTCTCTCTCTCTCTCTCTCTCTCTGTAGCATTTATGCAACTCCACCAAAATCTATCGCTGGTAATGGAAGGCCAATGTCAAAGGCATTTTCATAATTCTGGGCCTGTATTCATAAATCAAGAAGACCATTTTGTAAACGGGGAAATTCTCAATTCATTTCAATCGCATAACAACGAGTGTTACGTAGTTACTGTAGTTATCTTCATGTACGAATGATAAAACGTTGAGATTGAAGACAAGTGTTTTTTTCTACGCATCATGAAGTGGCAAAAAAAAAAGTTTAACAAGCTTTTGAGGCATTTTACATGTGATCATCCCTATGCATTTCAAAGGTCAAAGGTCAAATTGATGTATGCAATGATAGTGTGTATTTGAAGAGTTTATTTCCAAAACCCTATATCCACCATTTTTTTTATTTCTTTTTTACATTTGTGTTTTTCATCTGAAGTGATTGCTTGTGGGTACCTTCATGTGTGGGTACCTTCATGTGTGGGTACCTTCATGTGTTTGTAAAATATTACTGTTCTCAAATGTTTTAATTAAACATTTTTAGATGCATATGATTTGTGTTATTAGTTTCATTGCCAAACACTATATATCCATTGTTAGGCCTGAATAGACTCTTTGTGTCCTGTATATTTGACTGTGATATGTGGTTAGCTATCTTAACATAAATGCACTGGATAAGAGCATCTGTTAAATGACAAAAAAAGTCAAATGTTTTACATACATATCTCATATTACTGTATTCAATTATTTGTTTAAAAAAAATATATATATATATATATATATATATATATATATATATATATATATATATATATATATATATATATATTGATGTCAACAAATTCATCATTTACACATTCCTTCATTAAAAATGTGGGTCATTTGTTACATTTGACTGTGTGAAACTGGATATGTAGCATTTTGCAACAAAAATCATGAATTATGTCTCTCTGAAAATGAAACCGTCAAGTGATAGATTATAAACAAATTCATGTCTGTCACTGAACAACCCCATGCCATGATAAGATAGTGGAAAAAAAACACACCAATCTCTTTCAATATTTATTTAAACAATAAACGCTAATTTACCAACATTTCTGGAAATGGATATATAGCGTTTTGGAATGAAACTCTTCATTTTTTTAACGTGTAAAATTAATGTTCTATTCTCTTTATAGTATTTTTATATTATATTTTCTCCGTGAATGGATCGGAGCACAATAACAAAAAAGAGGTTATTGAGATTTTGTATGAGGAAAATACTGCTACTGAAGAGAAAAAAGATGCCTGAATAAACAAAGTCATGTTTTTGCTACAAGTTTGTGTTCATAGGTGATTCATGTAGTTCTTTAGATGTGTTTATTGCAACCTAAAGAGGAAGCTCCATATTTTTAAACATGAAATGTTGTTGTTGATAAGGAATTTACATTATCCCTAACACACACACACACACGCACACACACACACACACACACACACACACACACACACACACACACACACACACACACACACACACACACACACACACACACACACACACACACACACACACACACACACACACTGCTGTCCTAACCTGCTGTCCTAGTCTGCTGTCCTAATCTGCTGTCCCAACCTGCTGTCCTAGTCTGCTGTCCTAGCCTGCTGTTCTAACCTGCTGTCCTAGTTTGCTGTCCTAGCCTTCTGTCCTAGCCTGCTGTCCTAGCCTTCTGTCCTAGTCTGCTGTCCTAATCTGCTGTCCTAGCCTTCTGTCTAGTCTGCTGTCCTAGCCTTCTGTCTAGTCTGCTGTCCTAGCCTTCTGTCTAGTCTGCTGTCCTAGCCTTCTGTCCTAGTCTGCTGTCCTAACCTGCTGTCTAGTCTGCTGTCCTAGCCTTCTGTCTAGTCTGCTGTCCTAGCCTTCTGTCCTAGCCTGCTGTCCTAGCCTTCTGTCCTAGTCTGCTGTCCTAATCTGCTGTCCTAGCCTTCTGTCTAGTCTGCTGTCCTAGCCTTCTGTCTAGTCTGCTGTCCTAGCCTTCTGTCCTAGTCTGCTGTCCTAACCTGCTGTCTAGTCTGCTGTCCTAGCCTTCTGTCTAGTCTGCTGTCCTAGCCTTCTGTCTAGTCTGCTGTCCTAGCCTTCTGTCTAGTCTGCTGTCCTAGTCTGCTGTCCTAGTCTGCTGTCCTAGCCTTCTGTCTAGTCTGCTGTCCTAGCCTTCTGTCTAGTCTGCTGTCCTAGCCTTCTGTCTAGTCTGCTGTCCTCGCCTTCTGTCTAGTCTGCTGTCCTAGCCTTCTGTCCTAGTCTGCTGTCTTAGCCTTCTGTCCTAGTCTGCTGTCCTAGTCTCCTGTCCTAGTCTGCTGTCCTAGTCTGCTGTCCTAGCCTTCTGTCCTAGTCTGCTGTCTTAGCCTTCTGTCCTAGTCTGCTGTCCTAGCCTTCTGTCTAGTCTGCTGTCCTAGCCTTCTGTCTAGTCTGCTGTCCTAGTCTGCTGTCCTAGCCTTCTGTCTAGTCTGCTGTCCTAGCCTGCTGTCCTAGCCTTCTGTCTAGTCTGCTGTCCTAGCCTTCTGTCTAGTCTGCTGTCCTAGTCTGCTGTCCTAGCCTTCTGTCTAGTCTGCTGTCCTAGCCTTCTGTCTAGTCTGCTGTCCTAGCCTTCTGTCCTAGTCTGCTGTCCTAGCCTTCTGTCTAGTCTGCTGTCTAGTCTGCTGTCCTAGTCTGCTGTCCTAGCCTTCTGTCTAGTCTGCTGTCCTAGCCTTCTGTCTAGTCTGCTGTCCTAGCCTTCTGTCTAGTCTGCTGTCCTCGCCTTCTGTCCTAGTCTGCTGTCCTAGCCTTCTGTCTAGTCTGCTGTCCTAACCTGCTGTCCTAGCCTTCTGTCCTAGTCTGATGTCCTAGCCTTCTGTCCTAGTCTGCTGTCCTAGCCTTCTGTCCTAGCCTTCTGTCCTAGTCTGATGTCCTAGCCTTCTGTCCTAGTCTGCTGTCCTAGCCTTCTGTCTAGTCTGCTGTCCTAGCCTTCTGTCTAGTCTGCTGTCCTAGCCTTCTGTCTAGTCTGCTGTCCTCGCCTTCTGTCCTAGTCTGCTGTCCTAGCCTTCTGTCCTAGCCTTCTGTCTAGTCTGCTGTCCTAGCCTTCTGTCTAGTCTGCTGTCATCGCCTTCTGTCTAGTCTGCTGTCCTAGCCTTCTGTCCTAGTCTGCTGTCTTAGCCTTCTGTCCTAGCCTTCAGTCTAGTCTGCTGTCCTAGTCTGCTGTCCTAGCCTTCTGTCCTAGCCTTCTGTCCTAGTCTGCTGTCCTAGTCTGCTGTCCTAGCCTTCTGTCTAGTCTGCTATCCCAGCCTTCTGTCTAGTCTGCTATCCCAGCCTTCTGTCTAGTCTGCTGTCCTAGCCTTCTGTCTAGTCTGCTGTCCTAGCCTTCTGTCCTAGTCTGCTGTCCTAGCCTTCTGTCTAACCTGCTGTCCTAGCCTTCTGTCCTAGTCTGATGTCCTAGTCTGCTGTCCTAGCCTGCTGTCCTAGTCTGCTGTCCTAGCCTTCTGTCTAGCCTTCTGTCTAGTCTGCTATCCTAGTCTGCTGTCCTCGCCTTCTGTCTAGTCTGCTGCCCTCGCCTTCTGTCTAGTCTGCTGTCCTAGCCTTTTGTCTAGTGTGCTGTCCTAGTCTGCTGTCCTAGCCTTCTGTCTAGTCTGCTGTCTAGCCTTCTGTCTAGTCTGCTGTCCTCGCCTTCTGTCTAGGCTGCTGTCCTAGCCTTCTGTCCTAGTCTGCTGTCTTAGCCTTCTGTCCTAGTCTGCTGTCCTAGCCTCCTGTCCTAGTCTGCTGTCCTGGTCTGCTGTCCTAGCCTTCTGTCTAGTCTGCTGTCCTAGCCTTCTGTCTAGTCTGCTGTCCTAGTCTGCTGTCCTAGCCTCCTGTCCTAGCCTTCTGTCCTAGTCTGCTGTCCTAGCCTCCTGTCCTAGTCTGCTGTCCTAGTCTGCTGTCCTAGCCTTCTGTCCTACTGCTGTCCTAGTCTGCTGTCCTAGCCTTTTGTCTAGTCTGCTGTCCTAGCCCTTTGCCTATCTGCTGTCCTAGTCTGCTGTCCTAGCCTTCTGTCTAGTCTGCTGTCCTAGTCTGCTGTCCTAGCCTTCTGTCTGGTCTGCTGTTCTAGCATTCAGTCTAGTCTGCTGTCCTAGCCTGCTGTCCTAGTCTGCTGTCCTAGTCTGCTGTCCTAGTCTGCTGTCCTAGCCTTCTGTCCTAGTCTGCTGTCCTAGCCTTCTGTCCTAGTCTGCTGTCCTAGTCTGCTGTCCTAGTCTGCTGTCCTAGCCTTCAGTCCTAGCCTTCTGTCTACTCTGCTGTCCTAGCCTTCTGTCTAGTCTGCTGTCCTAACCTGCTGTCTAGTCTGCTGTCCTAGCCTTCTGTCTAGTCTGCTGTCCTCGCCTTCTGTCCTAGTCTGCTGTCCTAGCCTTCTGTCCTAGCCTTCTGTCCTAGCCTTCTGTCTAGTCTGCTGTCCTAGCCTTCTGTCTAGTCTGCTGTCCTCGCCTTCTGTCTAGTCTGCTGTCCTAGCCTTCTGTCCTAGTCTGCTGTCTTAGCCTTCTGTCCTAGTCTGCTGTCCTAGCCTCCTGTCCTAGTCTGCTGTCCTAGTCTGCTGTCCTAGCCTTCTGTCCTAGTCTGCTGTCTTAGCCTTCTGTCCTAGTCTGCTGTCCTAGCCTTCTGTCTAGTCTGCTGTCCTAGTCTGCTGTCCTAGCCTTCTGTCCTAGCCTTCTGTCCTAGTCTGCTGTCCTAGTCTGCTGTCCTAGCCTTCTGTCTAGTCTGCTATCCCAGCCTTCTGTCTAGTCTGCTATCCCAGCCTTCTGTCTAGTCTGCTGTCCTAGCCTTCTGTCTAGTCTGCTGTCCTAGCCTTCTGTCCTAGTCTGCTGTCCTAGCCTTCTGTCTAACCTGCTGTCCTAGCCTTCTGTCCTAGTCTGATGTCCTAGTCTGCTGTCCTAGCCTGCTGTCCTAGTCTGCTGTCCTAGCCTTCTGTCTAGCCTTCTGTCTAGTCTGCTATCCTAGTCTGCTGTCCTCGCCTTCTGTCTAGTCTGCTGCCCTCGCCTTCTGTCTAGTCTGCTGTCCTAGCCTTTTGTCTAGTGTGCTGTCCTAGTCTGCTGTCCTAGCCTTCTGTCTAGTCTGCTGTCTAGCCTTCTGTCTAGTCTGCTGTCCTCGCCTTCTGTCTAGTCTGCTGTCCTAGCCTTCTGTCCTAGTCTGCTGTCTTAGCCTTCTGTCCTAGTCTGCTGTCCTAGCCTCCTGTCCTAGTCTGCTGTCCTGGTCTGCTGTCCTAGCCTTCTGTCTAGTCTGCTCTCCTAGCCTTCTGTCTAGTCTGCTGTCCTAGTCTGCTGTCCTAGCCTCCTGTCCTAGCCTTCTGTCCTAGTCTGCTGTCCTAGCCTCCTGTCCTAGTCTGCTGTCCTAGTCTGCTGTCCTAGCCTTCTGTCCTACTGCTGTCCTAGTCTGCTGTCCTAGCCTTTTGTCTAGTCTGCTGTCCTAGCCCTTTGTCTATCTGCTGTCCTAGTCTGCTGTCCTAGCCTTCTGTCTAGTCTGCTGTCCTAGTCTGCTGTCCTAGCCTTCTGTCTGGTCTGCTGTTCTAGCATTCTGTCTAGTCTGCTGTCCTAGCCTGCTGTCCTAGTCTGCTGTCCTAGTCTGCTGTCCTAGTCTGCTGTCCTAGCCTTCTGTCCTAGTCTGCTGTCCTAGCCTTCTGTCCTAGTCTGCTGTCCTAGTCTGCTGTCCTAGTCTGCTGTCCTAGCCTTCTGTCCTAGCCTTCTGTCTACTCTGCTGTCCTAGCCTTCTGTCTAGTCTGCTGTCCTAACCTGCTGTCCTAGCCTTCTGTCTAGTCTGCTGTCCTAGTCTGCTGTCCTAGCCTGCTGTCCTAGCCTTCTGGCCGGCCTGCATGGTGCAAACTGTAGGGTCCAAGTCCTTAGTCCAAAAGGTAGCAAAACGTAGCAAAATGCTTTTCAACACACAAAATGTTTCTTTTTGGACAAGTAGAGGTAGTCCCTTCCTTTTTCACTCTGTTTTCTAACATTTGGTGCCTAATGAACAGCTCTCTGCCTGGCATGCTAGCTGGTCTTAAACGGTGCACACAGCAGTTCTGTGTCTTCGGCAGATGCAGGTATGGACAGAGCAGAGTAGATCAGAATTAAACTGTCACACACTTCCTGTTTTTCACCCAGTCATAGGAAAACAACCAGCCAACACAGTCACATGAGCTAGAGACCACATTTTGAGGGGAGGGAAAGGGAGAGAGAGAGCGAGGGAGCAAGAGAGAGTGAGGTAGGGAGAGAGAGAGAAAGAGAGAGGGGAGCGAGAGAGAGAGAGAGAGAGGGAGAGAAAGAGAGTGAGAGAGAGTGAGGGAGCGAGAGAGAGAGAGAGAGAGGGGGGGAGAGAGAGAGAGACAGACAGACAGACAGACAGAGAAAGAACGCGAGAGAGAGACAGAGCAAGAGAGAGAGAGAGAGAGAGAGAAAGAGCGCGAGAGAGAGACAGAGCGAGAGAGAGAGAGATAGAGAGAAAGAGCGTGAGAGAGAGAGGGGGAGGGATAGGGGGGGATAGGGGGGAGAGAGGGGGGGAGAGGGGGGGGGGAGAGAGAGGAAGTTAGAACATCTGAGTTGAATTAAGACAATATCACAAATGCCAAATCTTTCCAAGAAGATATTCTCTGCCATAAAAAGCTATATCTGGAGAATTCTGGCAGACACAGAATGGAAAACTTATTAACTTAACCTCACTTAAAGAAATAACTTGCAGTTATTTTAAGGATGGACTGTCTTCCCCGGGGCCAACAGATCTCGCCAGCCAGGGATCCGTGTTCACAGAGTAGGAGTGTTGATCTAGGATCAGTTTCACATTCTCGGTTATAATAAATAAGATTATGGACAGAGGGGACCTGGTCCTAGATCAACACTCCTGCTCCAAGAACACGGATCCCTGGCTGGCGAGATCTGTTGGCCCCCGGGGAAGACAGTCCATCCTTAAAATAACTGCAAGTTATTTCTTTAAGTAAGGTTAAGTTAATAAGTTTTCCATGGTCCTAGTTTTCCTGGTCCTAGATCGACACTCCTGCTCCGAGACTCATTGTGAAAATGAGCCCAGACAAGTGTGGGACATCTTTTATCATGCCCATATTGTTGTTTTCACTGAGCTTCTGCTGCCTCTCTGCCCCTAACCTCTGTCTACAGCAACTGTACAGCTACACGCTGTCAAGCCTTGGTCTTAGTATTTTGTGTTTTAGTTAATTAGTTGGTCAGGCCAGGGTGTGACATGGGTTTATGTTTGTTGTATTTCTTAGTGGGGTTTTTTAGTTATTGGGATTGTGGCTGATTAGGGGTGTGTTTAGTTTAGGTTTGGCTGCCTGAGGCGGATCTCAATCAGAGTCAGGTGATTCTCGTTGTCTCTGATTGGGAACCGTATTTAGATAGCCTGGGTTTCACTTTGTATTTCGTGGGTGATTGTTCCTGTCTCTGTGTTAGTGTTCACCAGACAGGCTGTATAGGTTTTTTTCACGTTCCGTTTGTTGTTTTTGTATTTGTATCAGTTATTTCGTGTATCGTTATTTGTTTCATTAAAAAACATGAGTAACCAACACGCTGCATTTCGGTCCGACTCTCTTTCGACAAACGAAGAACGCCGTTACACATGCAGTGACATAGAGTGTCAAGGGCTGTTGCCTGATGGAATGGACCTCAGGGGGTACTTGGAAGTTGTCGCTGTCGTTGATTGTTTCCTATGCGTTGTTGATTTAGCAACAACAACAAAATGGGAACCATGCATCTCTGTTGTAAACGCAGTTTAGTATTCTGATGTTCATATTTACCATGTGATGTGTTACTGTGTAAGTGTCCTTGGTTATCTGGAAAGGTGCAAATTAAAAGCATTATAACAGCCAAAATAAACAGCGTTCATCGATCCACATCCCACATAGTCTGCTAAAGAAATATCACCTGTATTAAACATACTTAACAAAGAAAAAGTCTACTATGGCATATGGAATCTCATATGATTTCAGATCTGGGTTTTTATGTGCCAGTAAAGCTGGTCGTTCATGGTGTTTTGTCTCCGTGTATTAAGACATTTGTATCAATGTGTAAGATCATCGGGCTTCTCTTACATGAATATTATAAACTGGGAGGTTTGGGTCCTGGGTGCTGATTAGCTGAAACAGAATTCAAGCCAATCGTAAACAGTGCATTTGGAATGTATTCACTTGACTTTTTCCAGGTTTTGTTACGTTACAGCCTTACTTTAAAATGGATCAAATTGTTTTTTCCCCTCATCAATCTACACACCATACCCCCATAATGAATGACAAAGCAAAAACAAATGTATAAATAAATAAAACCTGAAATATTACATTTACATAAGTATTTAGACCCTTTACTCAGTACTGTGTTGAGGCACCTTTGGCAGTGATTACAGCCTTGAGTCTTCTTGGGTATGATGCTACAAGCTTGGCACACCTGTATTTGGGGAGTTTCTCCCATTCTATTTTCAGGTCTCTCTCCAGAGATGTTTGATCGGGGCTCTGGCTGGGCTACTCAAGGAGATTCAGAGACTTGTCCCAAAGCCACTGCTGCGATGTCTTGGCTGTGTGCTTAGGGTCGTTGTCCTGTTGGAAGGTGAACCTTCGCCCCAGTCTGAGGTCCTGAGCGCTTTGGAACAGGTTTTCATCAAGGATCTCTCTGTACTTTTCTCCGTTCATCTTTCCCTCGATCCTGACTGGACTTCCAGTCCCTGCCGCTGAAAAACATCCTCACAGCATGATGCTGCCACCACCATGCTTCACCGGATGGTGCAGGTTTCCTCCAGACATGATGCCTGGCATTCAGGCCAAAGAGTTCAATCTTGGTTTCAGCCAACCCACCAGAATCTAGTTTCTTTTGGCAAACTCCAAGTGGGCTGCCATGGGCCTTTTACTGAAAAGTGGCCTGTCTGGCCACACTACCATAAAGGCCTGATTGGTGGAGTGCTACAGAGATGGTTGTCCTTCTGGAAGGTTCTCTCATCTCCACAGAACTCCTTCAACCTCATGGCTTGGTTTTTGCTCTGACATGCACTGTCAACTGTGGGACCTTATATAGACAGGTATGTGGCTTTCCAAATCATGTCCAATCAATTGAATTTACCACAGGTGGACTCCGATCAAGTTGTCGAGACATCTCAAGGATGATCAATGGAAACAGGGTGAACCTGAGCTCAATTTCAAGTCTCATAGCAAAGGGTTTGAATACTTATGTAAAGAAGGTATTTCTGTATTTAAAAAAAAAAACTATATATACAGTATATATCAGTATATATCAAATCAGTATATATCAAATAAATGATTAACAAAACATTTTTTTTTAACATATTTTTATTTTCCCCTCACAAAGTTGTCAAATTACGAATGTCACCTATATCAAAGCGAAGGACACTTTCATCACTACAAATGTAAAAACCAGTAAATAACCGCACAAAGCAATGGTATGAAGAACAGCAGTACAATAGATGGCATATATCTCCACATAAATCAGTTTGGTCTTTATAAGGTACGTGGAAGAGAGAAGATGTTAGAAGCTATAGTCAACCCATCAAGTCCGTTGGCTGTCCACCATCAAGTCCATTGGAAGTCCACCATCAAGTCCATTGGAAGTCCACCACAGCATAGGCAGGATCAAAGGCAGAAGACGTGGTGCTGCTGTATTGTTATCTGATTGTTGAGGTTCCTCTAGCCTGGTGCCAGATCGGTTTGTGTTTTTTTGCTAACGCCAATGGTGAGTCGGAACCATAGGGGTTGACAAGACCGCACAAACATGATCTGAGACGAGGCTATGGATTTTCTCCAAGGCCTCCCGGATGCCTCCATGCTTATTCCGAGACAGATACAAAGCGTTAGGCTTATCTTTATTTTCTAAGTGTTCAATTTCAAAAGTAATGTGTGGTTTGCATACCTGATGTGTTCATGAATTGTGATAATGGACTACGGTGGCATTAAAGTAATGGGAAGATGTATTTTTCTTGGTTTCATCTTCTCAGTCTGAAATAACATTTAGTATTTCAGCAGATACACTATCGTGTAACAAATATGTAACATTTATCCAAATTAAGATTTAGTTTGTAACCATGATTTTGTTTCATGGTTGGAAAATAACTAGCTAAACACTTCTGCCTTTTCTATTTGACCCTCTGCACTAGTATGACAGTTATGGCCTACCAAATTGTGTGTCTTTATATAAAATGTGGGAGAGGTCAATTTTAAACGTTAAAAGCTAACAAATCTGCAGGCATCCTTAATTTTCATGGTTACAGTCCATTTGATGATAGAGGTATATTTCAATGGGATTTACCTTGATTCAAAAGGCCCTTTTAAATATGCATCAACCCTCTTGTGACACTACATCACAATGCTGAATGTGTACTACTAACTATATTTCTTAAGTCATACAGTAGCCTATGTGCAGAATTGAAATAGTCTGCCTTGGAACCGACATTGTTGTGGGGTCATAGGGGACAAGAGGCTAAACTGCCCTGGATAAGCCTATGATGTAGCTACTTTAGGAGGGTTTGGGAGGGAGCACTGGGTCCATACTCCCAGCAATGGTTCTTCCTCGCCTCTCCACCATGAGAGCTGTTGTGTGGTGGGATTTATTTTTCAAAATGGCTGCCATGGCTACACATTGGTGGTGGATGAGGTGAGCTTCCCCCTTACTATGTAAAGCGCTCTGTAAATCCAATCAATTATTATTATTGGGGTCGTGAATGTGCAAGATCCCTGCTTTATTCTGTGGCCTATAGACTCACTAAAGGACACTACAAAAAGCAAAAAGCTTTTTTCCAAAAATGTTTTTTTTTATTTTATTAAGAAATAAAAAGGTTTAATGTTTTTTCTCAGTAAAACCCTGTTTTAAACACACATTTTTGTTTTACAGGTTATTTAGCGCCATAGAAATAAAAAATAAAATCTTTCAAATTGTATTTGAAAAATGTTTCTTCTTCATGGATTAAAAACATTTCCCCTTGTACATTCTTAAAAAGGATGGGCTGGTATGTAATGACATGTAATGTATGAGGCAGGAGAGCTAAATAACTTTAACATTATGTTTTCTATCTGTAGGGATCAGTAGCCTGTCTGATTATAGACAGCTAATCTCAATGCAAATGCAGAATGCGATCCAAATGGCACCCTATTCCCTATATAGTGCACTACTTTTGACCAGGGACCTATGTCAAAATTAGTTCACTATGCAAGGAATAGGGTGCCATTTAGGACACAAGGAGACTTCTCCAATCTCCAGCGACGGGACTGGGTGTCAATATCTTCACTGTAATAATGTATTCTCATTTGGTTTTTCAGTAAGCTTCTTTGATACAACACCTGTAAGGTACCTAGCTCGCTAACTACTAGCATATTTTTTTTTACAGGTACCTAGCTAGCTAACAACTAGCGGTTTGTTACAGGTACCTAGCTAGCTAACAACTAGCGGTTTGTTACAGGTATCTAGCTAGCTAACAACTAGCGGTTTGTTACAGGTACCTAGCTAGCTAACAACTAGCGGTTCGTTTCTGTGCGACATAATACATCTTCTGTACAAACAAACAGCACTACTGTAGATAGAGAGGCTTATGTTTGGCGGCAGCATCATTTCAGAATGTCACCTTTACCTCACAGGCCAATTCCGACTACCAAATCAGATTTGGGATAGTCATTATAAAATGGCAGGATAACTTTTCATTGCAACTCCAGATACTTTAAAACATGTAAAAATTTTGATAAAGATGAATCAAATTCTGTGTGTTATGACAGAAAGCGATACTACTGCATTGAACGTTGTTTCTTTGTTGATATTATGGCATAAGATTTTGTGGTAGGTTTTCATTGGCCCCTGAAATTGTCGTAATTTTGTCTCTTGCCTTGTTTAAGCAAGTTTTTTATTTTTTTTATTTCTCTCTACAAAGTTAAAAGTACCACCTATTTGAAAAACAGAGTGAAAAAATACTTATCTTTCTCTACGAAGTATTGCACATTACAAATTGCAGTTTTGTTGATTAACAGTAAATTGTTAAATGACGATTCATCCTCAGGAATTATTAGTAGCTGGAGACGGGGTGGTCATTTTACATTTTGAATACAAAAAGGCAAAAACGTGATTGAAAAACAATCAAAGTACAATAAACTAAACGTTCTGAATTTATACCCCCAGGGGGGAAAAAAATACGATTTTTCAAATTTTTATGGAATAGAATCAATAAAATTAATCGAAGGTTCAGTTTCACTACATGTGGTTTCACATTTCAACATTCCATTCTAAGAAGAATATCTTTTGCATTGTGAATTGTAAACGCTTCAAATTCCAACAGGCTTTTGTTTGAATTGTTACCGCCTCTTTGAAAAGCTGTACTAATATAATATTTAAAACTAAACTAAGATATGACAACCGATAGATAGGGAGTGTGAAAAGGCTGGAGGAAGTGGATAGTATAAGTTAGTATATTAGTCAATTACCATATGTGTTATCATTACATCAGAATGTACAATGACCTAGCCTGCAGAAATTCAATAGAAATTGTTTCTGCCTCTTTGAAAAGCTGTACTAATAATGTTAATAATATAATAATAATAATTCAATAGAAAGATCTGATTGATGTGATTGAGAAGCAGTCTGCTTGCATTTTGAATGGTTCCTTAATCAATATTTGCGATTGATGATCAATATTTACTGTATGGGGAGTTTACATGAATGCATAAAGTTATTATGGCAGGTCCTTTCGGCTCCTGTCAATCCATTAGAGAGACAGACTAAAGAGATGCTATATGCATTATATAGTGTGATGTTGTGCTTGCTATTAACTTGCCACTATGTCATGTCCTCTATCTATAGCCAGCGATACAACAACAGACTAAAACACTAAGAATAAAGAAAAAAAACTCACTTCGTTACTTAGTGCAAATAATTAATCACAGACTTGAAAGACGTATGATGTAGCTACTGTTTGCACTGGAATGGATGGCATGTAGCAGTAGTGTCCTTCACCAGCATAGTATAGTCTACTTTAAAATGGAGTTGGGCTGACTGTATGTATGTACACTTGACACTGTACAAGGAGGACAGGTTTGTACCTCCACAGTCAGAGCCAGGTACAGTTGCCGGCACTAAAAAGCTAGGTTGTACTGCAGTGTTATTTATACAGACAGAACAATTGCTGCAAGGTGCTCAAGTACCTTTTAGCAAATAGTTGTGTCAAAAACCAGTATTGCAGACCGGGGCAGGATTTTAAAACCCTAACTTTTTAGCAACTGTAGATGAGATGCTCTGGACCATGAACGCTGTCTAGTAGTGGAGGTACGTTCAGGTTCAGTTGTAATTTTACAACAAACATCGACGACAAACAACACTCGACTAATCTCACTGTATACAAGGGGGCACCAGCTCCACGATATTATCGTACTATAGACATTAGTTAAGCTGAGAAGAGAGAGGGGCTAGGTTGATCTAGATACAAACATGACATAGTCAAATGTTACTGCTCAAAACATGACACACATTTAGTTCTTACGGTTTTATACGGCCCTTTTTCTATTGTCTTTTCTTCTCTTAAAAAAAAAAAAAAAAGATTCCTAAAATAGAGACGACCGCTTATAGTTCTACAGGAAAGAAGAAGTAAAAATGGACCATGTACTGATTCTGCTTGCTCCAAGTGGCATGGGAATCTACATTTCCTTCTAACTACATTAATCGTAATAACAGTAATATTAATAACAATAGTTTAATAAAAAATATTAAAAACATAGACAGGAAACCAATAATGTAACTTCCTCTGTAGAAAACAAAAACAAAAAGAAGACTCCTAGTGCAGATACATAGCAATGTAAACCTGGTCCTATAACTAGTTTAGTGATAATATAGTATAATAACATAGAAAGCGGGTCATTTTTTTTTCTTTTTTTCCTTTTTTAAAATTCGTTCCTCTCACAGAGAGCGCTCACATCATAGTTTCTACAATAGTGTGGGTGGGCTTGATCAGGCCGTTGTTCCCGTTAGGGTCCAGGGGGTAGGCCAGCTCGGCGGACATGCCCTTGGGACGGTGGTCGACTGGACGGGAGCTAGCACCTCCCAGCGGAGCTGCCACAGCCTTGATCCTCTGGGTGGAGACAACAACAACAAAAGAGCTCTGTTTAACTCCACTAAATACCAATATACTGTACAAGTATGATTATATGGCGGCAAGTGTACCTGTTACAGATGGATCAACTTGAAAAATGACCTCAAGACTCACCGACTTCTACTGGCTTAATCACAACTTTGTTGGGAGGTCCACTATATCAGTCAAGAGGTCAAGATGAAGCTTCTGAACTACATGAAGTACCTAGGGGTAGGAGCTAGGGCTTAGGGTGTAGGGTCTAGAACCTAGGGGTAGGAGCTAGGGCTTAGGGTGTAGGGTATAGAACCTAGGGGTAGGAGCTAGGGCGTAGGGTGTAGGGTATATAACCTAGGGGTAGGAGCTAGGGCTTAAGGTGTAGGGTCTAGAACCTAGGGGTAGGAGCTAGGGCTTAGGGTGTAGGGTATAGAACCTAGGGGTAGGAGCTAGGGCATAGGGTGTAGGGTATATAACCTAGGGGTAGGAGCTAGGGCTTAGGGTGTAGGGTCTAGAACCTAGGGGTAGGAGCTAGGGCTTAGGGTGTAGGGTATAGAACCTAGGGGTAGGAGCTAGGGCTTAGGGTGTAGGGTATAGAACCTAGGGGTAGGAGCTAGGGCTTAGGGTGTAGGGTATAGAACCTAGGGGTAGGAGCTAGGGCTTAGGGTGTAGGGTCTAGAACCTAGGGGTAGGAGCTAGGGCTTAAGGTGTAGGGTATAGAACCTAGGGGTAGGAGCTAGGGCTTAGGGTGTAGGGTATAGAACCTAGGGGTAGGAGCTAGGGCTTAGGGTGTAGGGTATAGAACCTAGGGGTAGGAGCTAGGGCTTAGGGTGTAGGGTCTAAAACCTAGGGGTAGGAGCTAGGGCTTAAGGTGTAGGGTATAGAACCTAGGGGTAGGAGCTAGGGCTTAGGGTGTAGGGTCTAGAACCTAGGGGTAGGAGCTAGGGCTTAGGGTGTAGGGTCTAGAACCTAGGGGTAGGAGCTAGGGCTTAGGGTGTAGGGTATAGAACCTAGGGGTAGGAGCTAGGGCTTAGGGTGTAGGGTATAGAACCTAGGGGTAGGAGCTAGGGCTTAGGGTGTAGGGTCTAGAACCTAGGGGTAGGAGCTAGGGCTTAGGGTGTAGGGTCTAGAACCTAGGGGTAGGAGCTAGGGCTTAGGGTGTAGGGTATAGAACCTAGGGGTAGGAGCTAGGGCTTAGGGTGTAGGGTCTAGAACCTAGGGGTAAGGGCTAGGGCTTAGGGTGTGGGGTCTAGAACCTAGGGTAGGGGCTTAGGGTGTAGGGTCTAGAACCTAGGGGTAGGGGCTAGGGCTTAGGGTGTAGGGTCTAGAACCTAGGGGTAGGGGATAGGGCTTAGGGTGTAGTGTCTAGAACCGAGGGGCCTGGGGGCTAGGGTTGTAGGAGTTGTGTACTAACCTCTATGAGTGGTCCATCGGACTGGATGATCTTGATGACCACCACCATAGGAATACAGATCATAGAAGCCAGGGCCAGAGTCCAGCCCACACCGATGGACCAGTCGGGGTACTCGTAGACCTTGTTGTAAGTCAAAGGTTTGTATTTGACCAAGGAGAAGACAAAGCAACCCTGGAGGCAGAGAGAAAACACCAACGGAGGGTAAATATATTAATGCTAACTCAAATTCTCTAATATCTGACAATGAGGAAACGGTTTGGCGTTCTGGTACATTTGCAGTGCCAGCTTGCACTAGCTAACTATCAGTTTCAAAACAAGGGATCTACTTGAAAACTTTCTTGTTGAATACAATATTTGATGCTGGAAAAAATAAAAATAAATTATGCAAACCGAGTCTTTCAATTCATTCAGACAAACACCTATTGTTTCATGAGCATTTTGGAAAAAAATTAAAATGAAAACAATTATTGATGTAATTGATAAAGTTACAGCCACATACAATTACGGCATCTAAAATTATGATAATATCAGAGCTGGTAGTAATTGACATCCACTAACACATAGTCTCCTCAAATTCTCCTTAGTCCCTTTCATTCTCCTTGAGTTCTCCTTAATCTCTCTTTAGTCCGTCTCAAGAGAACAAATAGCACTATGTTTCCTGGCTGTTAAGACACAGGAGATTCAATGAGATTAAATGGGATTAGCCTCCGGACGGAGCCAAGCACCACATTTCCCAAATGCCTCAACAGTTTTAATCCAGCAAGCACACACAGCATGGGACTCCGGGCCAACGGTTACCCTTTAACCTCCATGGACAGAGGGCTAACGGTTAACCTTTAACCTCCATGGACAGAGGGCCAACAGTTAACCTTTAACCTCCATGGACAGAGGGCCAACGGTTACCCTTTAACCTCCATGGACAGAGGGCCAACGGTTACCCTTTAACCTCCATGGACAGAGGGCCAACGGTTACCCTTTAACTACCAGGGAGGCAGGGCCAACGGTTACCCTTTCACTACCAGGGATGCAGGGCCAACGGTTAACCTTTAACCTCCATGGACAGAGGGCCAACGGTTACCCTTTAACTACCAGGGAGGGAGGGCCAACGGTTAACCTTTAACCTCCATGGACAGAGGGCCAACGGTTAACATTTAACCTCCATGGACAGAGGGCCAACGGTTAACCTTTAACCTCCATGGACAGAGGGCCAACGGTTACCCATTAACTACCAGGGAGGCAGGGCCAACGGTTAACCTTTAACCTCCATGGACAGAGGGCCAACGGTTACCCTTTAACCTCCATGGACAGAGGGCCAACGGTTACCCTTTAACTACCAGGGAGGCAGGGCCAACGGTTAACCTCTAACCCCCATAAACAGAGGGCCAAAGGTTACCCTTTGACCTCCATGGACAGAGGGTCAACAGTTACCCTTTAACTACCAGGGAGGAAGGGCCAACTGTTACCCTTTAACTACCAGGGAGGGAGGGCCAACGGTTACCCTTTAACCTCCATGGACAGAGGGCCAACGGTTAACATTTAACCTTCATGGACAGAGGGCCAACGGTTAACCTTTAACCTCCATGGACAGAGGGCCAACTGTTACCCTTTAACTACCAGGGAGGCAGGGCCAACGGTTAACCTTTAACCCCCATAAACAGAGGGCCAACGGTTACCCTTTGACCTCCATGGACAGAGGGTCAACGGTTACCCTTTAACTACCAGGGAGGAAGGGCCAACTGTTACCCTTTAACTACCAGGGAGGCAGGGCCAACGGTTACCCTTTAACCTCCATGGACAGAGGGCCAACAGTTACCCTTTAACCTCCATGGACAGAGGGTCAACGGTTACCCTTTAACTACCAGGGAGGAAGGGCCAACTGTTACCATTTAACCTCCTTGGACAGAGGGCCAACGGTTAACCTTTAACCTCCATGGACAGAGGGCCAACGGTTAACCTTTAACCCCCATAAACAGAGGGCCAACGGTTACCCTTTGACCTCCATGGACAGAGGGTCAACGGTTACCCTTTAACTACCAGGGAGGAAGGGCCAACTGTTACCCTTTAACTACCAGGGAGGCAGGGCCAACGGTTACCCTTTAACCTCCATGGACAGAGGGCCAACAGTTACCCTTTAACCTCCATGGACAGAGGGTCAACGGTTACCCTTTAACTACCAGGGAGGAAGGGCCAACTGTTACCCTTTAACCTCCATGGACAGAGGGCCAACGGTTAACCTTTAACCTCCATGGACAGAGGGCCAACGGTTAACCTTTAACCTCCATGGACAGAGGGCCAACGGTTAACCTTTAACCTCCATGGACAGAGGGCCAACGGTTACCCTTTAACTACCAGGGAGGAAGGGCCAACTGTTACCCTTTAACTACCAGGGAGGCAGGGCCAACGGTTAACCTTTAACCTCCATGGACAGAGGGCCAACGGTTAACCTTTAACCTCCAGGGATGCCGGGCCAATGGTTAACCATTAACCTCCAGGAGCACTGGGCCAACGGTTAACCTTTAACCAGCAGGGAGGCAGGACCACCGGTTACCCTTTAATCAGCAGGGAGGCAGGACCACTGGTTACCCTTTAACCAGCAGGGCCAAACAGGAGGGTATATGATCTTACAGAGCCTGGCCACTTTTGTTAAGCAAATATCATAGGAACCCCCCCCCCCTCAAAATCTAGGACCCCCCCACCTCAAAATCTAGGACCACTCACCAAACAAATCTAGGACCACCCACCAAACAAATCTAGGACCCTACCTCCCAAATCTAGGACCCTACCCCACCAATCTAGGACCCTACCTCCCAAATCTAGGACCCCGCCCTACAAATCTAGGACCCCCACCCTACAAATCTAGGACCCTACCTCGCAAATCTACGACCCCACCTCCCAAATCTACGACCCCACCTCCCAAATCTACGACCCCACCTCCCAAATCTAGAACCCTACCCCTAGCTCCGATGGGAAGGAATCCACTGCTTGTCTGTCTGTCTGTCTGTCTGTCTCCTCTCTTTTAGCAGGCAGATGGCCATTCCATCTTGGGTTCAGCATTGTTGAACTTACTGAGTCAAATGTGGATTTTCTCAGCAAATCCAGCGGATGGACGGACGGACGGACATGCAAACGCAAACCCACATACACACACACTGCTGTTGTAGTAGTATAATGTTTGGGTGTGGGGGGGGGGTCTAGATGCAGGCTCCTTTTCTGTAGGAGCTTGCAACCCAAATGGCACCCTATTCCATATGTAGTGCCCTTCTTGACTAGGGCCCGTAGGTTACATTATATAGAATACAAATATAGCAAGGGTACCATTTGAGACAAAGTTAATGTGAATGAACATAAGACTCACCACACAAAGAAGAGGTGTGATAAAAGACCAGCTCCATTTCATCCAGGCATTTGGTCTGTAGCCAATCATGTCTTCAATCGCATCATAGAAATTATCAACGCCTGATAGGAGGAGAGAAAAAGAAATAGAGCATTTTGTCAGACTGATGTAAATAGGGGCCTTATATTCCTTTTATAGTGCACTACTTTTAGACCAGGGCCTATAGTAGGGCTGTAGTCAAAAATACGTCCACTATAGGGTACCATTTCGGATGGAGACAGTATTCTATCTCGTGTTACTCTTTATAGTGGGACACAGCCTGTCTAGGTCTAGATGTCATTTTGACGGTGTCCGGCGATTTAATGCAACAATAAATTGAGACAGAACTGTGACATCTCTATACAGCTTGGAGAGGTTGTGAATATATTTCACTGACGGAGCCCGAGAACATGCAAGGACCACAGCTCCTATACAGACATACACAGACAGAGCATTATATTACAGAGTAGACGTACCATAAACCCAGGCTACAGCAATACATTCAAAGAATGCAACCCACAAAAGGCACACGCCGCTGGCTGCATAGTAGTCAAAGAGCTGAAACACATACATGCCACCCTGTGGGAGAGAGAGACAGGCAGGATTTAGTGCTTGGCTCATGTGTGAATGTAGGATTTAATGCATAGATTTACAACAACAACAAAAAAGGGTTCCAAAAGGGTTCTTCGGCTGTTCCCATAGGAGAACCCTTCTGTGTAAAGGGTTCCACGTTGAACACAACAAGGGTTCTCGCTGGAACCAAAACAGGTTCTTCAAAAGGTTTCTCCTATGTGGACAGCTGAAGAACCATTTTAGGTTCTACATAGCACCTCATTTTTCTAAGAGTGTAGTGGTGGGAGAATAACCATTTGCATCCCAAATAGCACCCTGTTCCCTACATAGTGCAGTACTTTTTACCATAGCTCTATGGGCCCTGGTCAAAAGTAGTGCACTTTACATAATAAGGAATAGGGTACCATTTGTGATGCAGACATGTTCCGACACAATAGCCCAACGGAACCTTGAGCCGTCCCGAGTTCCAACTCTGAACAGAGCACTCAGTCAGGCAACATGAGATTGTGATGTCATGGAAAAAGAACAGGCTACTGTGGTCGAAATTACATAAAGCAGTAAGTCCCTGACTCCCTGGCTGTCTAGGGGGCTTAGTGGGGTGGGATTAGGGAGTAGGGACTGTGGTGGGTTTGGTCTTTCTGAGGGTCATCCCATGCTCCTTTCTATATTATGAGGCTGAGAGGCAAGGACACAGCACAGTATCTCCAAGTATAGCTAGCTAGCAATACCTTTTTACAGCTCATGATGCCCTGGATTGAGATGAGCTTCCCAGAAAGTGACTGACAGTTCAGTAGGGTTTCTCAGAGTGGAGATAAAAGAGAGCGAGGTGTATGTGTGAGCCAAATATTTCTCTAAATAGACCATACAGTAGGCTACTGGGAAGCTCAGGCCACACCAGAGTATTTGAAGTGGTGCTATTGTGAGGTACTGGCATGAGATAAGATAGGAAAATAGAAAGGAGAACTGTATGCTTGGGACTCTTGTTTCTGGGGGAATTTGAGGTTTAAAAGCTTCACGAGACCATTTTCTATTCAAGGGCAGTGGGAACCACTGCCATAAGGTGAAACTACATTGTCTACATTGCCTTCAGAAAGTATTCACACCCCTTGACTGTTTTTCCACATTCTGTTGTATTACAACGTGAATTTAAAATGGATTACATGTATATATGTTTTGTCACTGGTCTACACACAATACCCCATAATGTCAAAGTGGAATTATATTCTTCAAAATGTGTACTAATTCATTACAAATGGACAGATGAAATGTCTTGAGTCAATAAGTATTCAACCACTTTCTTATGGCAAGCCTAAAGAAGTTCAGGAGTAAAAAATGTGCTTAACAAGTCACATAATAAGTTACATGGGCTCACTCTGTGTGCAAATTATTGTGTTTAACATGATTTTTAATGACTACCTCATGTCTGTACCCAACACATATAATTATCTGTTAGGTCCCTCAGTCGAGCAGTGAATTTCAAACACAGACTCAACCACAAAGACCAGGGAGGTTTTCCAACGCATCGCAAAGCACGATACCTGTTGGTAGAATGGAAAAAATAAAAAAGCAGACTTTGAATATTCCTTTGAGCATGTTTAAGTTATTAATTACACTTTGGATGGTGTATCAATATACCCAGTCATACAATGATACAGGCGTCCTTCCTAACTTAGTTGCCAGAGAGGAAGGAAACCGCTCAAGGATTTCACCATGAGGCCAATGGTGACTTTAAAACAGTTATAGTTCATTGGCTGTGACATGAGAAAACTGAGGATGGATCAACAACATTGTAGTTACTCCACCATACTAAACTAATTGATCTTGTTTGCAATAAGGCACTAAAGTAATACTGCAAAATATGTGGCAAAGAAATTAACTTTATGTTTGGGGTAAATCCAACACAACACATCACTGAGTACCATTCTTCATATTTTCAAGCATAGTGGTGGCTGCATCATGTTATGGGTATGATTGTAATCATTAAGGACTGGGGAGGGATGGTACCAGGTTTCCTCTAGAAGTGACGCTTGGCATTCTGGCCAAAGAGTCCAATCTTGGTTTCATCAGACTGAGAGTCTTTAGGCGCCTTTTGTCAAACTCTAAGCAGGCTGTCGTGTGCCAGTAAACTGAGGAATGACTTCCGTCTGGCCACTCTACTATAAAGGCCTGATTGGTGGAGTGCGAGATATTGGTGGTGGAGATATTTGTCCTTCTGGAAGGTTCTCCCATCTCCACAGAGAAACTCTAGAGCTTTGTCAGACTAACCATCAGGTCCTTCTCCCCCGATCGGGGGTCCTTCTCCCCCGATCGCTCAGTTTGGCTGGGCGGCCAGCTCTAGGAAGAGTCTTGGTGGTTCCAAACTTCTTCCATTTAAGAATGATGGAGGCCACTGTGTTCTTGGGGACCTTCAATGCTGCAGAAATATTTTGGTACCATTCCCCAGAACTGTGCCTCGACACAATCCTGTCTCGGTGCACTACGGATAACTCCTTCGACCTCATGGCTTGGTTTTTGTACTGTCAACTGTGGGACCTTATATAGACAGGTGTGTGCCTTTCCAAATCATGTCCAATCAATTGAATTTACTACAGGTAAACTCCAAACAAGTTGTAGAAACATCTCAAGGATGATCACTGTAAACAGGATGCACCTGAGCTCAATTTCAAGTCTCATGGCAAAGGGTCTGAATACTTATGTAAATAAGATATTTCTGTTTTTTATTTTTTAGACATTTGTAAAAATGTGAAAAAGCATGTGTCACTTTGTTATTAAGCGGATATTGTGTGTAGATTGCTGAGGATTTTTGTTATTTAATCAATTTTAGAATAAGGCTGTAACGTTACAAAATGTGGAAAAAGTCAAGGGTATCTGAGTACTTTCCGAATGCACTGTGCATCAAATTCATTAGGGTGTCGCTTAGTTTTAGTAAGATAATTTTATATTCATTAGGGTGTAGATAAGGTTCGGGACTGGGCTGGACACTTGTGATACTGTATCTTACATAGGAAAGTACATCAACTAGAACTTATTTAAGTAACATTACGGCCATATGATATCAGTGTAAAAGTTCAAGTTTACTCCCAGAAGATAGTACTTAACCTAGTAACCATGGTAAGTCCCAAAAGATAGTACTTACCCTAGTAACCATGGTAAGTCCCAGAAGATAGCTTATGGAGCACACTGTTGCTATAAAAAGTTCCCGACGGTAACCCTTCCTTAGGAAGGAGGGATACAGATCCACCAAGGAGGTGATCTGTCCTTCCACTTCCACAAACTGGGGACAGAAAAACACAGAGACAAGAGATGGGAGTAGTGGTGCATACAGTAGGCCAGATGGGCTAACATTGTTGTACAGACGTAGTCCTGTGTGGCTCAGTCCGTAAAACATGTCTCTTGCAACGACAAGGGTCATGGGTTTGATTCCCGCCGGGGTAACGCATATGCAAAATGGATGCACACATGACTCACTTGGGATAAAAGTGTCTGCTAAATGACATATATAGAGGCTATTATCAAAAGAGAGCCAATCAGCCAGAAAGTCAACCAATCAGCCAGCCATTCAACATATCAGCCAGCCAGCCAGTAAAATTATACCATTGCATGTGCAATCTCGTCTCATATTACTTCCAACCCTTGTTTTCTCACTTGCTTGTGAGTGAGAAAGCCTGGAAATGGAGATTCTGTATCTAGCTAGGTCGTAGTAATGGTATGACTGTCAGTGGATGCTAGCATTTAGCTGTAGTATTGTTACAACTGTCTATGGATGCTAGCATTGAGCTGTAGTAATGGTACGACTGTCTAGCATTTAGCTGTAGTAATGGTACGACTGTCTGTGGATGCTAGCATTGAGCTGTAGTAATGGTACGACTGTCTAGCATTTAGCTGTAGTAATGGTACAACTGTCTGTGGATGCTAGCATTGAGCTGTAGTAATGGTATGACTGTCTAGCATTTAGCTGTAGTAATGGTACGACTGTCTATGGATGCTAGCATTTAGCTGTAGTAATGGTATGACTGTCTAGCATTGAGCTGTAGTAATGGTACGACTCTCTAGCATTTAGCTGTAGTAATGTTACAACTGTCTGTGGATGCTAGCATTTAGCTGTAGTAATGGTACGACTGTCTGTGGATGCTAGCATTGAGCTGTAGTAATGGTATGACTGTCTAGCATTTAGCTGTAGTAATGATACGACTGTCTGTGGATGCTAGCATTGAGCTGTCGTAATGATACGAAAGTCTATGTGTGCTAGCATTGAGCTGTAGTAATGGTACGACTGTCTATGGATGCTAGCATTTAGCTGTAGTAATGGTACGACTGTCTATGGATGCTAGCATTGAGCTGTAGTAATGACACGACTGTCTGTGAATGCTAGCATTGAGCTGTAGTAATGATACGACTGTCTATGGATCCTAGCATTCAGCTGTAGTAATGGTACGACTGTCTATGGATGCTAGCATTTAGCTGTAGTAATGGTACGACTGTCTAGCATTTAGCTGTAGTAATGGTACGACTGTCTAGCATTTAGCTGTAGTAATGATATGACTGTCTATGGATGCTAGCATTGAGCTGTAGTAATGGTACGACTGTCTATGGATGCTAGCATTGAGCTGTAGTAATGGTACGACTGTCTGTGAATGCTAGCATTTAGCTGTAGTAATGGTACGACTGTCTAGCATTTAGCTGTAGTAATGGTACGACTGTCTGTGGATGCTAGCATTTAGCTGTAGTAATGATACGACTGTCTATGGATGCTAGCATTTAGCTGTAGTAATGGTACGACTGTCTAGCATTTAGCTGTAGTAATGGTACGACTGTCTAGCATTTAGCTGTAGTAATGGTACGACTGTCTATGGATGCTAGCATTTAGCTGTATTGATTAGCTGAGTGACTGCGTCAACATGTAGTTGTTTTTTCATAAGCAGTTAACATCCAGCATTAGAACCCTGGGTGATGTGTCCGTGTCGTGGCTTGCCTCTGTGGATTGACCGATTTTATTGACTGACTGTTTAGTCCTGTTTAGGCCTGTATTGATCACATGTGTATGGGGGCAGGAGTTTTCCCTCCTGATCACATGTATATATATGGGCCACAAGTTTTTTCCTGGCCATGTGACCACGCATTTCCCCATGCAGGTTAATAAAGCTGACCATGTGACATTCAGGAACTTGCTTAGTTACAACTTCCCTATATTAATATGCTGACTGTGGCCAAGTTCTAATGCCATTGTTTATCGAAAATTGGAACAGAAACACCTCTGTCTCTTAACATGCTTACAACTTCCCTGTACACTTACCCTACAAAGTGTATATTTTTCACCATCTCAGCAATCTTATCACTCATATCAATAAACTGACGTACTGTCTCATAATAAAAACATATAACTTTCATTAACAAGCCAATAAAATGTGTATCATTAGTCTTCATCTTAGTGCTCATATATGACGGATATCAATCAACTTCCTTACCACTGTGTTATAACGACCTGACTTTCTCAGATTCAGATTCTTTATTCATAATGGCGATACCACTGACCTATCCTGACGTAGCTGTCGTAAAAGAAACGTCTGAACGAGGTCGTCAGAAACCAGAAACATCCGCTTTTCAGGGCTTCTCCTCTTCCTCTATGCTTTTCCCATAAACCGTATGCTTCCAGTTTCCTTACGTCCCCGCTGAAGGTGCAACTGACGTGACTGTATCAAATTCAGAGTCAGATCCTTGATTTATAATGAGTATACCACTGACTGTCTCAGAGTCAGATCCTTGATTTATAATGAGTATACTACTGACTGTCTCAGGGTCAGATCCTTGATTTATAATGAGTATACTACTGACTGTCTCAGGGTCAGATCCTTGATTTATAATGAGTATACTACTGACTGTCTCAGAGTCAGATCCTTGATTTATAATGAGTATACTACTGACTGTCTCAGGGTCAGATCCTTGATTTATAATGAGTATACCACTGACTGTCTCAGAGTCAGATCCTTGATTTATAATGAGTATACTACTGACTGTCTCAGATTCAGATCCTTGATTTATAATGAGTATACTACTGACTGTCTCAGAGTCAGATCCTTGATTTATAATGAGTATACTACTGACTGTCTCAGAGTCAGATCCTTGATTTATAATGAGTATACCACTGACTGTCTCAGGGTCAGATCCTTGATTCTCAATTCATACTGAATATACTGACATGACTGTCTCAGATTCAGACTCAGATTCTTGATTCTCAATTTATACGGAGTAGACTACTAACCTGACTGTCGAGACCCAGTAGCAGAAGCATGATGAAGAAGAGAATAGCCCAGAAGGTTGGCAGCGGCATCATAGACACAGCTTTAGGATAGGCAATGAAGGCCAAGCCAGGACCTAGAGAGGAACAAGAAGAGAGAGGGGGGACGGGGAAGTGGAGAAAACACAATTAGAAACCAGGGTTCTATCGTTTGATCTGGTCTGATGCCATCTTGGTGCGTCCAAGTATAACACAGACCAAACTAATGTTAATAAGAAATAAAATAAAAATCCTGTAGATCTATCTCATCTCGTCTTATCCTTACGCTCATATACTGTAGGCCATGTAAGTGTAATGTATTGTCAATGCCTGGTAAGACTAGGGATTCATGTTATGACAAGAACTATCAAAGAAGGTCAACGTAGCCTTACAATAGAACAGCTCCAAATGTTAATCTCCTATCATTATGTGTATATAATAACTATACTAAACTAGTAGAACATATAGGCTAGTATATAACATAACTAGTATAGTATATAGTAGAATATATAGGCTGGTATAGAACATAACTAGTATAGTATATAGTAGAATATATAGGCTAGTATATAGCATAACTAGTATAGTATATAGTAGAATATATAGTATATAATAACAACGACAGGATCAGAGGCAACATACGTCGCCTCTTCTCGATTGTAACTATAACAACGTCTCGATAACGTGGCGTTAAAACAATGGGATAACCTGTTACAACAGAAGTTAAAAAACAAAACAGGAAAAACAGCAAAACACATAGAATAAAGTTGGTTTAGCTGTGAAATATACGACAAGGCATCCAACCAAACACGACATGACTAGCTAGCAGACTGCCTAGTGAGCTGGCTTTGAAACGTCAATGATAATAATAATAAAATCCTCTGTCGTGCTCGAGGCTGGTCTAGCAGGTAATGCCGTCGCCTTCAGCACATACATATCATCCTCAGCGTGGGCGCACATCTGGATCTGCTCTGCACTTCTACCCCAAAAATAAAACCCCTCTCTCTCCTCAGAATCAAGTTGCAGCAGTTTAAGGCAAAGACCAAGTTGTCTCTTTCTCGGTGCACTATGCAGCTTATTTCACTGCTTACAGCACACGGTGTAAATTACAAACATGGTATCACAGACCATCTACAGTACTTTGGACCAAAACTCTCCCGTCAAAACTCATGGAATTACTTATTCTATTAAACTGCTCACAGTAAATAGCATTAATCTAGATCAGCATACTTATCAACTAAATTTGTTTCATCATATGATGTAATATATATAGTGGGGTCTGAAATTATTGACACCCTTGATAAAGATGAGTAATAATGACTGTATAAAATAAACATTTAAAATACTGGGCTACATTTTACTAACAAAAATATGGGGGAAATTATATTATTCTATACTAATACAATTTCTCAGAGAAAGAGATCGCTCAGACAGCTGAGATAACGAGATAGGTTACTGAGATAGCTCAGTATTTAAATTATTTATTTTCTACAGTCATCATTTCTCATGCATTCACATGTGTCTCTGTACTCCAGCAGGAACACCCTGCACAGTCTCCTCAAAAGGATAAGGATAGAGATATCGTTCAAGGCTAGAGCAGACTGACTTCACACTGCAAGAGGGAGCCAGTGATGCAGGACCATCAAAAGACCCATCTTTCATATCAGAATGTACAGTATAGTATATCTGCTATGTAAAAGTAGAAATTAGGGGTGTTTTTTCTCAATTACAGAAAAATCACCTAAAAACATCACCACATTGATGCCTCCTTGTAGTATCCACAGCAGTAGAAGGAGAATGACATAACAAGTGCAATAGTTAAAAACATGCTTATAATTAGAAACTTACAGAACAAATAGAATCCGCCATGGGCATCAACCATTGAACTGATCACATTGTAAAAGACGGAAAAATATGCTAGACCCATCTAAAACAGCCCAGAGTTAAGTGTCATAAGTGAGACTTAAGACACACTTGTTTATTTTAACTTGGCACAAGATGTCCTGGATTACTGACATTATGCTTCACCCTCATACAGTAGATACAGTATCTGTTGGAACAGGCTGGAGCAGGACTCTTAAATCTACTGGTTGATCGTGAGAAGAAAAGGTCATGATGGGATCTCTCATGCATGGCTTGACTCTTCGCTCCCTAGCATTCTGGATAAGATCCAATTTAACAGTAAAACTTTTTTTTTTCTTTCCACCAGCATGTTCCTTGATACTCGATTGCTTGAAGAATCCAACCAGATCCAAATATGTGATATCCATGTTATAGAGGTGCACCGTAAGCTGTTTCTTTATACTGTAACTTGGTATTTTTATTTTATTTCTGTCAAGCAGTGTTTGATTGCCCGAAACTTCCATATTTCGATGCCGTCTTTCATAAAAAATAAATCCATTTCATTCTTTACATTTAACTTTATCTAGTGTCTTTCGGATTTTGTCATTTTTTTCTGTTGGATAGAACCAGCCAACACTGTTGTTTTTGCTGTTGTTTATTGTTTGTTTATTTTAAGTAGCAGCGCCCACCATCACTGCCACTTTGACCACCTCGTACCTGACTCTGCCACATCGGCAATGTCCACCCCTTGCTCTTGTGCCATGAAGCCCAGGACGGAAAATATTGCGAAGCCAGACACAAAACTGGTACCGCTGTTGAGGCCTCCCAGCAGCAAACAGTCCCTATATCACACATATGTCATGGAGGTTGTTAATGAACACAAAAGGAACCTAGGTTCCCCACTTTTTTCTTTTTTTTCTCTACCCATTTTTCTTTAACCATTGGATTAGGTCCCACCACCACCATCACCTCCCTCCCCCCTCCCCCCGGCGTGGTCGCTCACCTATAGCAGTTGTATTTGTATTTGTTGTAGCTCCCCAGTGACGTCATAGCTCCCAGACAGATGGCATAGGAGAAGAAGATCTGAGTGCCTGCATCGATCCAAACCTGGAGGTAGAAGGGGAGAAGACGTGAAGGCTTAGACGCAAGCTTTGGGAAACACTGAGTAGTATTTAGACTATTTGGGGTATTATTACATTGGGCAATATTTTGACTGACTTTGTCTACACATTTTTCCTTATCCCAGGAGAATCACGTTTACCCAAGGACTACTAATGAAAATTAGCTTTACAGACAACTACACCACATTAACATTATCTTGGGGCATAATACAAGGATGTCCTTTATTCCCCTCTCTATTCATTATGGCGATTTAAATATTTTTTTCTAAAGATAAGATCAAATACTAAACTCAAAGGATTCAACATTCAAGATTTAGGCCACGATTCTGTGTGGTTTGTTTGAATCCCAGCCACAGTTGCTTAATGAATAGATTTTAAAAGTTCCAAGACAGGACAGGGTAGGGCGGAGAGTGGTGGGGCAAGGCAAGGTGGTTCTACCTCAGGGTCTTTGAGACGTTCCAGGTCTGGGTACAGGTAGAACTTGATTCCTTCAGATGCTCCTGGCAGAGTAACGCCGCGGATCAACAGAATGATCAGCATGACGAAGGGGAAGGTAGCAGTGACGTACACAACCTGTTGGGAAACAGAGGACAAAACCGTTGATTTATCAGCAGACTTACACATCGATAGTGTCGATCTCATCCACATACATTTCTTTGTCTAAAGAGACAGATTTGACACATTCTCAGTTGTCTCTCAGAATCGTAACCATATATTTTATCAGAATCCAATCCTCTCTGTTATACTCTTTCCTTTTGCTTTGTGAAGGCTGACACCAAGCTTCCCTTTCCAGGAAGCGAAGACTGCAGATACCGAATGATTTATAGCTTAGAGGGACAAGGAAACATAAATCAGGCTAAACCAATCAATTGGCTCAATTAAACAAGGTTTCTGGGATCGATCTAGCTCCCTGACTGGTCCCGCGGGTGTTGCTCTGCCTGGTCTGGCTCTTGTTTACACTCGTTGCGGAGAGATTTAATTGCACTCTGGAACACTGCTCTTGATTTATGTCGATAGTCTGTCGTATAGTAGTAGCCTGTTCAACTTGGCATCGTTGCACTTTGAGGTGTGTATTGTTAAGATGTATGAATCCGTGCAGGCAGTGGAATCCATAGAATTAAAATCTCTAGAAAGGACATTCCCACCACATCCAATCATCGTAAATAAAACGTTGACCGTTTGGTGTACAAATTAACATTTGTTGCACTTTTATTTCTCCTTGCTGTGGATATATTTGACCAACAATTGAGCTTAAGTCCCTTCTTCAGGGTGTGTTTGCATAAACGCCAAATGGTACGTGGTCTGACAGAAAATGTCCATTACATTATATCTATTTATATATGGAAAATATAAAGTACTTCCCAGCTAAACTCACCTTCCCAGTGGATTTGACTCCTTTCCAGATACAGAAGAAACAGATGATCCAGACCCCCAGCAGACACAGAGCAAGGTCCCACTTGACCTCCCCGATTTCATCGATGCCACTGGAGATGCTAAGGACGTTACGTCTGTTGGAGAGAAGACAAAAAGTCATGTTGGAGAAAGAGAGGGTAAGTTGTACTATAACTGGGGCCCAGAGTTTTACCCTCTTTTTCTATCTGGTCTCATCGCTGCAACTCCCCAATGGGCTCGGGAGGAGAAGGTCGAGTCAAGCGTTCTTTGAAACATGACCCGCCAAACTGCGCCTCTTAACAAATGCCCGCTTAACCCGGAAGCCAGTCGCACCAAAGTGTGAGAGGAAACATCATTCACCTGATGACAGTGTTCAGCCTGCAGGTGCCCGGCCCACCACGAGGAGTTGCTACAGCACGATGAGCCAAGAAAACCCCCCAGCCAACCCCCCCTAACCCGGACAACGCTAGGCCCTAGGCCCTATTGGACTCCCAATCACAGCCGGTTGTGATGGTGGTGGTTCATACTAATTGTTTTAAGGTGGTCATACTATGGATCATTTAGCTATTTGATTTTGAATTTTAAGACACCTTTTGGTATAACAAAAAAATGTATGATAAAATATAGATTTTGGGCTTTACTACTACAGCCCATAGAAATGCATTGAATAACACATTCATAAATGGCAAAAAGGACATGAAAAAAGAAAATCATAAGAAACAAGGTTGAGTGTCTGTCCCTAATCTAGGAGATATAAAAACACTCCAAATTATTATTTTTTAACGGTGAGTCAATCGACTCCAGGGGCATATCTGAATTTAACTGAATTTAGCTAGTCGCGCCGAACTGTAGTATGGGATTGGTTGATAAATTGGTTGATATAATCATAATAATGAGTATATATTATTATACTGTATTCCAGTGCTGTACTAACTCCCAGAACTCAGTGAGACTATCCTGTACAGATGCCGAATCTTAATTGGACAATCCTGTTGTTGCAAAAAACGTCCTGCTCAGCAGGAAATGAAAACTGGTAGTGTATTCAAGGTTTAAAAAAGGCTTCTAAAGTTTGTAATTTCCACTCTAAAATGTAAGACTTGCTTTGCCCTAACAAAAAATATATGACCCCCCTTACAAAATATGTCTATTAATTATAATCCACATAATAATTCACATTTCTTGTTGCTACAGGATTATGTTCCTGCTGTGGTTAAACTGGGTCAAATTAAGATATGTCACTTGTATACAGTAGATAAAAGTTAAATATAATTTTTTTTTTAAATTACTGTACTCACTCCCAGAACTCGGTGACGGGCGAGGTGAAGTTGGTGATGTTAGCGGCCAGCATCAGGGTCTTGTTCTTACGGACGGTGTCCTCCACACAGCGGTCTGTGTTCCAGGAGTTCTTACACTTGGCCCAGGGCAGCTCCGGCTGGAAGCACTGGAACAGGTAGTACAAACCCCAGGCCAGGATCACTATGTAGTAGATGTTCAGGAGGGACACGATCACAATCGAAGCGTAGCCGATACCTGGGGGGAAAGGTCACATAAATGTTAATCTTGCATGCCAGACATTAGTATACTGTTCAAAAACACTTACAAAGGGAGATTTGGTATAAAGGAATCCAATGTAGCTATATTTCGCAATGAACATGTGTATGTTTTGAATGCTGTTGTTAACGTTTGTCTGGAAGATCTCCTCTCCTCTTCCCTCCTCTACCTCCCCCTTCCCTCCCCCTTCCCTCCCTCCCTCCTCTACCTCCCCCTTCCCTCCCTCCCTCCTCTACCTCCCCCTTCCCTCCACTCCTCCCTCCTCTACCTCCCCCTTCCCTCCCTCCCTCCTCTACCTCCCCCTTCCCACTCCTCCCGTCTACTCTCCATCGTCTCCCTCACTATGTCTCCCTCCATCCCTCCCTCCCTTTATCCCTGCCTCCATCCCCTCCCTCCCCACCCGCCCACCCTCCCTCTCCACCCTCCCTCCCTCGTCCCACTGTCACCCTCTGTTACTTCCCCCCCCTCCCTCCCCCCTCCCTCGTCCCATTGTCACCCTCTGTTACTTCCTCATTCCTTTTCCAACTGTCTCTCCCTGCCTCCCTCCCTCGTCCCATTGTCACCCTCTGTTACTTCCTCATTCCTTCTCCAACTGTCTCTCCCTGCCTGCCTCCCTCCCTCCCTCGTCCCACTGTCACCCTCTGTTACTTCCCCCCCCTCCCTCCCTCCCCCCCTCGTCCCATTGTCACCATTTGTTACTTCCCCTCCCTTCAACTGTCTCTCCCTGCCTCCCCCCCTCCCTCGTCCAACTGTTACTTACCCTCCTTCCTCCAACTGTCTCTCCCTGCCTCCCTCCCTCCCTCGTCCAACTGTTACTTACCCTCCCTCCTCCAACTGTCTCTCCCTGCCACCCTCCCTCCCTCCTCCAACTGTTACTTACCCTCCCTCCTCCAACTGTCCCAAACAGTTCCCCTGGTCAAGTAGTGCACTGCCCTACAGGCTCTGGTCGAGTAGTGCACTATGTAGAGAATAGGGTGCCATTAAGACTCAGCCTATAAGGTACCATTAAGACCTATGTCTACAGACAGAGCTTGTCGGCCTATAACGTGCCATCTAGACTGATACATACACAGCTTACTAGTGCTGTCTTCTTTTCTGTTTATAAGATGTCCGTTTGTCTCTCTCCTTCTTGGGTCAGACCTCATTGATAGGCATCTCTCTGATGTTTTCCAGCGCTGGTGCCATAGCAACCTCTAATTCAACAGACTATGTACACGGCACGGCTGAGTCTCAAGGGCTCTGTGTGTGTGTGTGTGTGTGTGTGTGTGTGTGTGTGTGTGTGTGTGTGTGTGTGTGTGTGTGTGTGGGGGGGGGACATTCCCTAAGAAAATATCAGAGTATAGCTGGGTAGTAAGACAAAGCACATTGTTTGAGGGGCATGAGCAAAGTGCACTTTCAGTTTCCCTCAACTCTCAGTACAGAGTGTGTCATGTCTAAGGAAGCCAGGGCATATCAGCTGGCAGTGATTTGCAGTTAGGAGAGGAGGGGAGTCCAAAGGGAACAGGATGCAACTGCTGTATAGGGCGCTTAGCAACCAGGCAGTATCAAAATAAGGCTAGTTGTTGGTTGGACTACCATGGAGTCGGTGTGGGCGAGGCAGAGCCAGTGTAATGAAATGTGTGGTATCTTTCCTGGCCTGGGCTGGTATGAATAAGATGATTGACCTGTGCATCAATTATTTACTGTTCATTTGATTTCGGCTGAAGGTCATTGACCTGATTTGACCAAGAATGTCCCTCTCTTCTAGCTACTTTTGCCAGGTCGTCGTTGCAAAGAAGATTCTGTTTTTGATTAGCTGACCTGTACAAATAAAGGTTTTATTAATGAAATCTTTATTTAACTAGGAAATAACCTTGAGGGTAGAAACTTATTTTGTGAGGGCAACCTTAAATAATAAATAAAAATGTACTCACCAGTAAAGATGGGGCAAAGTTTTTCCCAGCAGGTGATCCCACCCTCGGAGGTGTACTGTCCGAGGGCCACCTCCAGGAAAAACACAGGGAGACCTCCGCCAAAGAGGAAGATGAAGTACGGGATGAGAAATGCACCTGGAGGAGGAGAAGACGAATATGTAAACAAATGTGTCAGGTTCAAGAAAAACAAATGTGGTCAAAACACAATGAAGTATGTGTGAATCAAGGGAGTAGCTACGGTAAATCATTTTACGTCAGTAATGTTAGAAGGACATTCATTTGTTAGTCAAGTAAGTCAACCATGGAATGGTTAGTCAATTGGAATGGCTTTAAGCTGTAAAACCTTCATGTTCTAGACCTAGATAGCAGCTGTAAAGGAACCATGGTTGCATGCAGAGAGACTGCCCAGATAGCACATTTGGTTCCTTGGAAGTTGTGGGAACGTATGTTTTTTGGTTTCCCATTGGTTCTGGGAACGAAGCCATAATTTTCCTAACCGGTAAAACTGAACGCTTTTTCAATGTTCAATGTTCTGAGAAAGGAAGTGAACATTTCGCCTGAGAACATTTTTCTGAGAACATTTTACTATGGTTCCCTAAATGTTTTCCTGCGAGGTTTTATTCAAGTTTTATTAAAGTTTTTGAATAAGTTCCTTAAAACCTTAAAACTTTCACTGAATGTTTGAATAAGACTTTTAATAACACTTCTAGCTAAGGTTAACTGTTCATAACTACAAGCACAGATAGGACACATGCAAACACATGTATTTTTTAAATCATGGAAACACGTGTATTTTTTTATTGTGGCACAGCATCAGTGAGATTCGAACATATGATCTTCTGTTGGCTGGCTCTAGCATGCTTTTTTAACTCATACAAAGCTGTTAATTTTTCTCTTTCAATCAGACCCCATTTCAAAGGAAACAAGCACTCATTAAGATCAGGTGTGGCCAATTAGTGGGTGTGGCCAACACAGCTGAACACACTTAACAAGATAGAGGATAGAGAGAGTTTTGTTGATGCGGAGAACAGAATATATGTTTTTAAATAACAATCTTAGAACGTTGTTAATGTTTTCTTGTGTTTTTTTATGGAAAGTTTTCGTAATGTACTGAGAACATGACTTTAAATAGAACCATGGGGAAACCTGTAGGAAACGTTATGCTGAAGTACTGAAACTCCCACAAAACAACGTCATTTCTTAACGTTCTTGAAACTATGTGAGAATTCCCAATGTCAAACCAGTTTGAGAAAGTTCCTAGAACATTACCAAAAATGTAAATTAAATCTAAACATGTTTGAACTTTTAGGAAACATTCTGTTAAGTAATGAAATACGAAGAAAATTACTTTTTTTTTGTCAAGTTCCTTAAATGTGCAGAGAATGTTCCAAAGACAAGAACCACGCTCTCACCAAACTCTAAGAAACATATGGTTCTCAGAACGTTATGTGCTAGCTGTTGACCTGCACTAACCCACTCTCATGACTTGAATGAATAACCCCCTTGAACACAGCACTCTGCGTCTTCTGTTTACATGAATATGTCACAGGGAAATAGTGTCATTGACCCCGTCATCTTAGAATACAGAGTTGGAATTGGAATGTCTTCATTCCCTTTCACCCTTCACGACCTAGTCAGTAGCTGTAAAGGAGACAGAAACTCACCTCCGCCATTCTTATAGCAGAGGTATGGGAAACGCCAGACGTTCCCTAAACCCACGAAGCCCCCAGCGACGGACAGGATAAAGTCAAGCTTGGAGTTCCACTTCTCCCTCTGGACGGGCTTCCCCTCTGCCTCGTCCTCGGGCCGGGTACCCGGGCTCTTCCCTGGGGAAGGCTTCAGCGTGTCCTTATGGAAGTCCTTCAGACACTGGAGCTTCTCTTTCTGTGCCATGCTGCAGGAGGGAGGGAGAGAAGGAGTGGGGGAAATAAATTATTAGATAGAGTTCATCTGAGGTGAGTTGATGTCGTAATGACCTTAACACAACTCCTAGCATTCTCGTCAATTGGATTTACGGGTTCATGGGTTTATTCCCCCCCCCACACCAAATTCGCTGCAATATGTTCAAGAATAAAAAACACCACACTTCATGGCGAACGGGGGTCCACCTGTATAAATGACTGACCTAAATAGATGCCTGAAAAAAATTCTTCACAGAGTCACGGACATGAGGGTTTTATTCATTAGGCACCAAACAGAAGAAAACAGACTGATAAAGGGAGGGACTAACTCGACTTGTCCAATAAGAAACTCTTATTTTCTATGGTGTGAGCGAATTAACTCAGTTTGGGCTGCTCAGTGATTGGTCATTTGAGGAACTAGCTGAAGTGAATATCTCATGTATTTGCTGTTGAGAGCAGGACACAGACTGACTGAAATACAGTTTCTTACAAAAAGGTGTGGGTGTGAATGAGGCAGAAAAGGGTGTGGATGAGGCAGAGGAAGGTGTGAATGAGGCAGAGGAAGGTGTGGGTGTTTATGAGGCAGAGGAAGGTGTGGATGAGGCCGAGAAAGGTGTGGATGAGGCAGAGGAAGGTGTGGACGAGGCAGAGGAAGGTGTGGATGAGGCAGAGGCAGGTGTGGATGAGGCATAGAAAGGTGTGGATGAGGCAGAGGAAGGTGTGAATGAGTCAGAGGAAGGTGTGGGTGTTTATGAGGCAGAGGAAGGTGTGAATGAGGCAGAGGAAGGTGTGGGTGTATGAGGCAGAGGAAGGTGTGAATGAGGCAGAGAAAGGTGTGGATGAGGCAGAGGAAGGTGTGGATGAGGCATAGGAAGGTGTGGATGAGGCAGAGGCAGGTGTGAATGAGGCAGAGGAAGGTGTGGATGAGGCAGAGGAAGGTGTGGATGAGGCAGAGGAAGGTGTGGATGAGGCAGAGGAAGGTGTGAATGAGGCAGAGGAAGGTGTGGGTGTTTATGAGGCAGAGGAAGGTGTGAATGAGGCAGAGGAAGGTGTGGGTGTTTATGAGGCAGAGGAAGGTGTGTATGAGGCAGAGGAAGGTGTGAATGAGGCAGAGGAAGGTGTGGATGAGGCAGAGGAAGGTGTGGATGAGGCAGAGGAAGGTGTTTATGAGGCAGAGGAAGGTGTGAATGAGGCAGAGGAAGGTGTGGGTGTTTATGAGGCAGAGGAAGGTGTGGATGAGGCCGAGGAAGGTGTGGATGAGGCAGAGGAAGGTGTGTATGAGGCAGAGGAAGGTGTGGGTGTTTATGAGGCAGAGGAAGGTGTGAATGAGGCAGAGGAAGGTGTGAATGAGGCAGAGGAAGGTGTGGATGAGGCAGAGGAAGGTGTTTATGAGGCAGAGGAAGGTGTGAATGAGGCAGAGGAAGGTGTGGGTGTTTATGAGGCAGAGGAAGGTGTGGATGAGGCCGAGGAAGGTGTGGATGAGGCAGAGGAAGGTGTGGATGAGGCAGAGGAAGGTGTGAATGAGGCAGAGGAAGGTGTGGGTGTTTATGAGGTAGAGGAAGGTGTGAATGAGGCAGAGGAAGGTGTGAATGAGGCAGAGGAAGGTGTGGGTGTTCATGAGGTAGAGGAAGGTGTGAATGAGGCAGAGGAAGGTGTGAATGAGGCAGAGGAAGGTGTGGGTGTTTATGAGGTAGAGGAAGGTGTGAATGAGGAAGAGGAAGGTGTGGATGAGGCAGAGGAAGGTGTGAATGAGGCAGAGGAAGGTGTGGGTGTTTATGAGGTAGAGGAAGGTGTTTATGAGGCAGAGGAAGGTGTGAATGAGACAGAGGAAGGTGTGGGTGTTTATGAGGCAGTGGAAGGTGTGGATGAGGCAGAGGAAGGTGTGAATGAGGCAGAGGAAGGTGTGGATGAGGCCGAGGAAGGTGTGGATGAGGCAGAGGAAGGTGTGGATGAGGCCGAGGAAGGTGTGGATGAGGCAGGTGTGGGTGTGTGTAAATATAAATCTCATCAATAAGTCAATTATCAATTATTGATTAACCCATTATTTCTCTGTGTGTGTGTCTGTGATAAAACAATTTGGTGGATGCTTATATTTGTCCTAAATCAATTGACTTCCTGCATTTCCCAACTCCCCCTGAGACACCCTGGGAGAGTGGGATCACGGCCAGGGTCAGCCATTATCAACGGCGACCCTGTGTGTATGTGTGTGTGTGTGTGTGTGTGTGTGTGTGTGTGTGTGTGTGTGTGTGTGTGTGTGTGTGTGTGTGTGTGTGTGTGTGTGTGTGTGTGGGGGGGGGGGGGGATAAATTTAACCTGTCAAACCCCGTGGCTATAATTCACATACACATTTCATACAGTCATCTCAACACAAATTTATGGAGGGGCATATAATTGATGGCTTGGATATCCTGTTCTCATTTTCCAACCCTGGTATAGAGTGACTGAACTTACAGTAGATGCATCAATCAATTATCCCATGTCTATAATACTTTACTAATGTTTTTGTAATTCACAAAATAAATATGAGGCGAAATGCTTGGTTTAATAAAGCATTGAAGTATGTATAATATCATATAGGTCTACATAATATCATATAGGTCTACATAATATCATATAGGTCTACATAGTATCATATAGGTCTACATAATCAGAATATAACTGTATCGCCTCTTGCTTCTTGCCTCTTGCTAGGCAGTCATTGTAAATAACAATTTGTTCTTAATATGATCTGCCCGGTAAAATATAAATGTTTCAAAAATTCATAAAATTGCTCGGTTTGGTTAGGCCGGCCAAGTCAAAAGCAAACTTTACACACATCACAAATACTACTGTGGACATTACGAGCCAAGGGTTATGAGGGCTGGAGGACTCACAGAGATGAGAAGCCAAAGTGTAACACTCGATCCACAGTGGTGTACACTTGATACCCTGAGCCCTCAGCCCTGAACCATGCTCTCTAAAGCACTTTCCATTTGTCAACGTCTCACTTTACTCTCCCTGTGTCCTCTGTGTACTTCCTAATAGGACGAGTGTATGTTGAAATGTAAACAGATATTGAATCTCCGTCCAAAAGGAAACATACACAGTATTTAAACTGTACAGTAGTCTACACAGTATTTAAACTGTACAGTAGTCTACACAGTATTTAAACTGTACAGTAGGCTACACAGTATTTAAACTGTACAGTAGGCTACACAGTATTTAAACTGTACAGTAGGCTACACAGTATTTAAACTGTACAGTAGGCTACACAGTATTTAAACTGTACAGTAGGCTACACAGTATTTAAACTGTACAGTAGGCTACACAGTATTTAAACTGTACAGTAGGCTACACAGTATTTAAACTGTACAGTAGGCTACACAGTATTTAAACTGTACAGTAGTCTACACAGTATTTAAACTGTACAGTAGGCTACACAGTATTTAAACTGTACAGTAGGCTACACAGTATTTAAACTGTACAGTAGGCTACACAGTATTTAAACTGTACAGTAGGCTACACAGTATTTAAACTGTACAGTAGGCTACACAGTATTTAAACTGTACAGTAGTCTACACAGTATTTAAACTGTACAGTAGTCTACACAGTATTTAAACTGTACAGTAGGCTACACAGTATTTAAACTGTACAGTAGGCTACACAGTATTTAAACTGTACAGTAGTCTACACAGTATTTAAACTGTACAGTAGGCTACACAGTATTTAAACTGTACAGTAGTCTACACAGTATTTAAACTGTACAGTAGCTCAGTTTGCACCTCATTTTGTGGGCAGTGTGCACATAGCCTGTCTTCTCTTGGGGGCCAGGTCTGACTATGGCAGTCTCTCTCAATAGCAAGGCAATGCTCACTGAGTCTGTACATAGTCAAAGCTTTCCCTAATTTTAGGTCAGTCACAGTGGTCAGGTATTCTGTGGGTTGTGTTTGTGAACAGAGCCCCAGGACCAGCTTGCTTAAGGGACTCTTCTCCAGGTTCATTTCTCAGTAGGTGATGGCTTTGTTATGGAAGGTTTGGGAATCGCTTCCTTTTAGGTGGTTGAGAATTTTAACAGCTCTTTTCTGGATTTTGATAATTAGAGGGTATCGGCCTAATTCTGCTCTGCATCCATTATTCTGTGTTTTACGTTGTACACGAGGATGTTTTTGCAGAATTCTGCATGAAGAGTTTCAATGAGGTTTTTCTCCCATTTTGTGAATGCTTGGTTGGCGAGCAGACCCCAGACATCAACCACTCTCTCTCCCTCTCCGTCGCTCTCTCTGTCTGTCTCTTTCTTTCTCCACCTTCTCTCCGCACTCTAAAGAGCCTTTGAGCCTTTATATCTGTCGATAAAGCTGTTTGTCGATAAAGCTGTTTGTCGATAAAGCTGTTTGTCGATAAAGCTGTTTGAAGATAAAGCTGTTTGTCGATAAAGCTGTTTGTCGATAAAGCTGTTTGTCGATAAAGCTGTTTGTCGATAAAGCTTTACAAGGATATTTTTTTTAAACGGAGTAAGTACCTCCACTTAATAACCTTCAAACAGCCACATAACAGGTAGCGAGGCAGACAAAATCAAGACATTCCTAACACTAACAAAGACATTTGAACTAAATCAATAATGGCAAAGAAAATAATCTAATATTTATTCTACTTTAATTCTCAAATATTTACAACTGCATCGTGTATAAAGTTACACATGTACTAAAATATACTGTTTAACAACTGTTATGAATGTATGTAGGGGAAAAAACGACCAAAACCAGTCATTTATTGGGTGAAACACCAACGTTTCAGCATCACTGTGCCTTCTTCCCTGTGATGTCATGAATGCTTGAACCAGGTTATGTGCTTTTTATTCCTGTTTCACCTGTCACCATGAATCTGGCCAGCTTCTTTATGTTGTATTAGTATATCACCTGTCACCATGACTCTGGCCAGCTTCTTTATGTTGTATTAGTATATCACCTGTCACCATGAATCTGGCCAGCTTCTTTATGTTGTATTAGTATATCACCTGTCACCATGACTCTGGCCAGCTTCTTTATGTTGTATTAGTATATCACCTGTCACCATGACTCTGGCCAGCTTCTTTATGTTGTATTAGTATATCACCTGTCACCA